>NW_007727728.1:88462-229837 GCF_000696425.1 Galeopterus variegatus | reverse complement strand
GGGGCAGGCAGGGGGGCCGGGAGGGAAGGGGGCGGGCAGAAGAGGGAGGAAGGAGAAGGAGGTGGCAGAGGCACGTGGGAGGCGGAGACATTCCAGATTCGGCTGCCTGGGGAGTCCTAGGGACTTGGGTTCAAATTCTGACTGCCCCTGACTGCCAGTGTACGAAAGCCGTCTGTCCTCTCCGGCGGCCACTGGGGTAATGATAATACTCACCTCACAGGGTTGTCCTGAGGCCCATAAACGGGCTTTGTAAATTGGAAAGGGCAGCATCGCACACATGCAAAAAAAGGGCATCATTTACCCAGAGAAAGGAACTGATGCCCTCTGAGCACCCTCTCTGGGCATGGCACCTGTCAACCGTTTCACTGGATGATCATGGCAGCATGGCTCACTAGGTATTGTTACCTTCTCATTACAGAAGAGGAGACTGAGGGTCCGAGAGGGCTCCAAGGCACACAGTAAGAGGCTGAGGGCAGCCCTGGGCATGGAACCAGATGGAGAAAGAAAAGAAGAGGTAAGGAGATAAAGTTCGAGGAAAAGTTGGGCCACGGCCAGCTGACTTGTGCACCCTGCCCCTCGCCCACCACCACCTTGGAAGGGAGCTGGGCTTTCTGCCCCATCCTCTCTTACCCGCCTCCTCCTCTGGGCCTGAGGCCTTTGCCTTCCTTTCTGGAATGGAATAGAGGCAAGCTCAGGGGAATGGGATGTGGAGCAGGACTTTGTAGGTGGGACAGTGGCTTGGTTTCAGGAGTGTAGGGCCTCAGGAAGTCCCCTGTTCTGAGCACCCTCCATTGTTCAAAATCCCTAAGCTGCAGTCCCTTGAGATAAAGGTGGCTCTTTGTGCATTAGTCAGCCAGACTTTACACCACCGGAAGTGTCTGCTTCCTCTGTGTCCACTCTGTCTCTGTGTCTCTTTTCTCCTCTAGAAAAAAGTGCCCTTTGAGGAGTCTTGCTGTATCTCCTCAGTGCCTCTCAAGTCTGCCAGCTTCTCTCATCCTTCCTCCTGGCATGGTTCTCTCTGGGTCAAGCCTCCAGTCTTGCTTCTTGCCCTTCAGCATTGGGCTCCCTGATGCTCTCAAGAGTGCTCAGCTTCCCAAACATGCCCCACAAGACGCTCCCTGCCGGGACTCAAGGACCTCCCCCTGCCTCCCCAGCCTCATCTCTATCACACCTCATCACTGACCCTGACCAATGAGGTTGTCTTTCCCCAGGTCCATCAGTGATACCACTGGGCACATGCTCATTCTGTTCCCTCTGCTTGAAATGCCCTTACCACACGGACCTGCCGTTGGAGTTCTGCTTACTTTCCAAGGCTTAGCACATTCCAGGAAGTCTTCTTTCCATGCACTCCTCTGCTTCCAAGCTGGACTCTTCCTTCTCTGAGCCTCAGTTTCCCCATATGTACGATGAGGTGAATGGGGGCTGATCTCTGGGCTGCACAATCTCATGAACTGACCCATATGGGAATAGTTTCTTCTTGAAGAAACTGATAGTTTGAGTTTGTCAGTGTGTTGGATGATAACCATATTGTGTGTGCCTGCTACATGCCAGGCATCATACTGGGGCTTTATATGCATTACATACATGCATTGCTTGGGGTCATGCTGCAGTGAATGGAGACGTGGGACTTGAAGCAGTCTCCCTGATTCCTGAGCCTGTGCATGCATCTGTGTTTTTGTGCATATGTATATGTGCATGTCTCTCTGTGTGTGGACATATAAAATAATGATACCAAGAGTTGGTGGAGCACTTTAACCTTCTCTCTTGCTTCCAGGAGCCCTTTGAAGCAGGTCAGGAAGGGATATATAGACACAGAGAGGCTGGGCCTTAGTTACACAGCTGCCGAGAGGAGAATGGGAGTGGGGGGTGCACGAGGAGATACTTCCCTGGCCCAGGGAACCAAGTTGGACCCTCTCAGTGCAGGATTCTTTGGCTTCAAACTAACTTTGCCAGTTTTGTTTCCCAAATGACCCTTTTCCCTACATCCTAACTTTTGCATACAGGGCCTGCTTTGGAGCCTTTGCTTAAGCTGGTCTCTCCATCTGGAATGCTCCTCCCCAAGGCCTGCCTATGGACATCTTACTCATCCTTCAAGACCCAGCCCAGAAGCTGGCAGAACCATCTCCCTTTCCATTTCATGCCCTCTATACACTTCTTTGGCCCACCCTGGAGTGTCAGCTTGGAGCTTCCTTGTTTCAAGATCATGAGGCCTGAGGTCAGAGGCTGAGCCCAACTCTTGGCCAACAGACAGCTGGGAGGGCATATTTTGAGGATCACTGAAAATGCATGCAATTCACCATTCATAGAAAACGCTCGATAAATGGCAGCTAATAATGTTGTCATTATTTATTACTATGCTCTTGCTTTGGGCCAGGTTTTATGTTGCAATCTGTATTTAATTCTCACAACATATTTATGAGATTGATATTACAACCCCACTTCACCAATGAGGCAGCTGAGGCTAAGTGATGCTAAATAAGTTACCCCAGACTATAGAGCTCATCAGTGGCAAAGGCAGGGGTAAAATCCAGTTCTGCCCGCCTCCGAGCCTCTTGTCCTTTCTGCACGCATCACACGGATCTTCTTGCAAGCGCTTGTTCTCTCTGTGCCCACGGAACAGGGCTGCTCTATTGATTAACATGCAAATGATTTTTTGAGAGAGGGCTTAAGTGTAGTTCGGTCTCAGCTAGCCACAACTGATATTTGCAACCCAAACCCTAGTCCTCACCAACCGCTCTGCTATCAGGTTTTCATCTCTAGAGTGATTGACGGGTATTTTTTTCCCTCCCTGACCCAGAACGCCAGGCCTCCAATACTACTGAAATGTTTGCACAATCTTGAAGCATTTATTTAAAAGTTGCTTTTCCCCAAAGAGCCTGGCCTCAACCAGATCCTGAGCCCGATCCAAAAAAACAAACAAATCCTATCTTTACAAGCTCCTCAGCTGGGCTGCGTGGGGCGGGTGGGGGCGGGGTCCCCTGGGCCCTACCTTTCCCTTGGCTGGCTGACAGGCCTGCCCCGGGGCAAGAAGCCCGCCTGCCTGTTTACAGCCCTTTCCATTTCACAGGCCAAACAGGAAAGCGGGGAGGGACTTGGGGAGGGGGCGAATGTCAGAAATCCCAAATAACACAGTTTCTCCAAGCAACAGGCAGTGGTGGAGATGTGATGGGGGTGAGGCTGGGTTGAGTTTCTTGAATGTTCTTTAGGGATGAAGTCCTCAACTTTGCAGGTTCCACCAACAAGTACTAAGCCCCCTCAACCCCCACAGTGTTATGGTCAGGACAGGGGTTTCTCAGATGGATGTTCAAGGACCTAAGTGCTACGCCTGGCTGGGTTTGCACCATGCTTCGTGAGCTTGGAAAAGTCCCTGCTCTTCTCTCAACCATCGTGGTACCACAAGGGGGCTGATCTCTAGCCCTGGCACTATCTGCCTCCAAATAATGTCCATTTGGTACTTTTGTCTTGCATAAAGCAAAGGGGAGAAGAAGGACGCCTCATCTATGGAGGGCATTTTGTGTGCCTGGCACATGCTTGGCACTGTATGGAGGCTGTCTCATTACTTGGCACATCCACCCTGAGTGGCCCTTGCTGATAATCTTTCCTGCAGGTGAGGAACTGAGGCCAGCATGGGAGCCCGTGGTCTGTCTGGCTCCCTCCTGCAGGTCTCCTGGCACCCCCTGGTTTGGAACAAGTTCTAGTGTGTGCAGAGCATGATATGGCTTGCCTTATGTGCCCAGTGATGGGACCAGGGTGAAGGAAGGGCTCTGCAGAAGGGGAGCCAGAGGTCTGGAGAGTGGCATTCTCTCACTCAGCCTCTCACAGTTGCCACGGGGCTGTCTGGTCACAGATGTGCCTGGGAGAGCTCAAGCTGGTCCCTTGAGATGCTGCCTAAGGAGTGGGGCTCAAACACTTGACCATCTTTTCCAAAGCCCCCCTAATGTGCAGCCCCTCTGTAGGCTTCCCGCTGGGCATTATCTGCCCCAAATGTTGGATCTCTACTCCTACCAGAAGACACTGAACTCTTTAATGGCCTCTGTACCTACCTGTCCCAGTCAGTGCCACGGCCACTTAAGCTGTGATTCAGTCCTTATGTGGTCCAGGCAGTGCCACACCTCTGTCTTTACGTCCTGGAATGGCTCCTGGAATACCTGCCTCAAATACTTCCTGTGTCTTCTTGTGCAAGTGACTTAGCTTCTTGAAGCCCCACTATCATCTTTAAAAGGGGGATCTTATGCAATAGTGGATGGGAAAGTGCTTTGTGCCCATGAGGTCTAAGCTGGTGTACGCTGGGGTTGCCGTCACTGTTGCTATTTCCAGCTGGCTGTTCTCAGTCTGGCCAGGAGCTGCTGTTGAGTGACTGACTGATTGACTGGCTTTGCCTTCTCACCCCAGCCAGAACAGCTGTTGTGGGAACAGGCTGGAAGCTCTGGAAAGAGGGAAAACAAAGAAATATTTTTCTGTCTTCTCCTTATACCCAGCCCCCAAACCATTGCATGTTTGCAATGGGGGGAATCCTAGGGGAGTGGAAAGAGCAGGCCAGGCTCTACCTTTCTCCGCTGGGAGTCCCAGCAGGGCTGGGACCATCTCTGACCTCCCTGCATCTCCAGAGCCCAGCACTGGGCAGGCACTCACTGAGTATGTGTTTATGAGTGATTGAACGTAACCTTGGGAAAGTTATCCCACTTCTCTGAGCCTCAGCTTCCTGATCTATAAAATGGGGATAATAATACTACTTTACTCATAGGTTCATTGTGAGGATTAGAAAAACAATCCATGCAAAGTACTTAGAATAGTGCCTGGCAGGTAGTGACAGTGCTCTCATGTGCTTAGAGAAACAAAGGCTCAGAGAAGGTAATTGCTTTAACATCACACAGGGAGAAAGTGGCTGAGCTAGGAATGGAATTTGGGACTATCTTACTCCAGACTCTGAGATATTGACCACTGTTGTGTATTACCTGAGGTAGAGATTGCTGTTTAACCCACAACATCCACGTTCCCCCTGTTTCAGAGAAATAGAACCTCCAAGTTTTAGTTGCGCACATGGCCATCTAGAATAAAGACTATGTTTCAGCTTCCCTTGCAGCTACATATGGCTGTGTAATTGAGTCTGGCCAATTAACTGAAGTTATGTGTGGAACTATCAGGAAGTGTCTTTAAAGGGAGTGGGCATGTGTATCTCGTTCTTTCCTCCTTTCTGATGGTTGGGATTGTGACCTAATAGCTGTAGCACCAGCCAGCAGATATCTCGGATCATGGTATTAATTTCTTTGTAAATTTCCTCCTTCATATTCTGGATATTTGTTCTTATTTCATTGTGTTCTCTAATTGAGCCTTCTTTTATCTCTTCGAGCTTTCTTAAGGTCATTGCTCGGAATTCCTTTTCAGATATTTCATGGATTCCCTGTTCCACGAAGTCTGAAATTTGAGCAGTACTGTATTCCTTCAGTGGTGTCATACTTGTTTGTTTGTAATTCTAGTATTTTTCATTGATGTTTGGTCATCTGGTAGAGGACTTGCTTCTTCTATTTCTCTGGGGTTGGCTATGAGGATAAAGATTTCTTCCTCTATTTGCAGGATCTACTGGTGACTCTTCTTATATCAATGTAGTCAAGTGAGTGGCAGGTTGCCTGTAGGGTCACCCTGGCTGCTACTGTGGTGGTAAACTGTCCTTGTGGTGACAGTAAGTGTGACAGTGGCTATATTACACCACCTGGCTCCTGTTCTGGCTTTCTGTGACTGTAGACTGAGCCCCTGGTACCGCATGGGTCTTGGCTCACCTTGGCGCCTGCTGGGCCTGTGGGCACTTCCCTCCAGGGCCTAAGACTGAGCCCCTAGTGCTGCACGGGTCTTGGCTCACCTTGGCACCTGCTGGGACTGTGGGTGCTTTCCTCTGGGGTCTTAAACTGAGCCCTGGTGCCACACGGGTCTTGCCTCACCTCAGAGGCTGCTGCGTCTGTGGGCACTTCCCTCCAGGACCTAAGACTGAGCCCTGATGCTGCGCAGGTCTTGGCTTACCTCAGTGGCTGCTGCAGCTGTGTGCATCTCCCTCTGGGTCCCTTGGATCATGAAGTGACGAGGCACCTGGCAGGTTGAGTGGCTTTCTATTGTGCCAGCTTGGTGAAGCTGGAACCCTGTTTCTCAGAATTTCTTTCCTTGCATAGTTTCAGGTTAGCAAGGGCTGCAAGAGATATTTTGCCTGAGCTTTGGAAGGTGGCAGTGAAGCAGCAGCCATGTTCTTTTCGGGATGGGAAGGTCAATGCAGGACCCAAGCTTCTCTGCTAGCCTGCCTAGTAGGCACGGGGCAGCAACCAGGACCCCGCAGCTCCTCCAGCTCTGATCTCTTCATCCCCTGATAGACAGGGGGATAGACAGGGAAACTTCCCTGATTCTGGGTTGGGTGGGTGTGCAGTTCCAAGATGAAGGGCTCCAGCTTCTCCTGGGTGACGTCGGTCATTGAAGCTACAGGCTTAGAGTGGTGAGAATCCTCATGGGCTCCAGTTTGTTCTTGCTCCCCCTTTTTCACATTATCTTCCCTTCCCCACTGCCTGCCCTGTGGATCTCACATTGAAGCATGAAGAATCTCTAGCAAGCTCTTGCAATTGCACAAGATCAATCCCTATAATAAATCCCTATTCTGTGTATCTTCTGGTGGTTCTTTCTCTGATTAATACATAGGTATTCAATAAATACTTGGTAAATGCATTAAGAAATGATTTACATGACTAGCCCTCTGATATGTGGTACCTACTAATGGAGGTCTAGCTCTACCTGCTTGGAAGCTGGAGCAGGTAGGAGAACTCGGGCTCATTCTCTAAGACCATATGTTTCCTGGCCCTCATGGTCACATAATGTCCATCTGTGGAAAGTTAAGTTAGAAAGGGCCGGAGAACTGCAGGGAGCTAAGAGAGAATATGAAGTGGGGATGTGGGATCATATTTTGGGTGGCCTGGATGCAGGTCTCAGTTACTCTAACAATACCCATCTCTGCCCCAGAATGGGCTCTTGAGGTCTGGGGAATCAGCCTTTGCAGAACGGACAAGGAGGAACACCCAAAGGTATTGCCTCTGTCTCTCAATCTCATCCTCACTTAGAGGTAGCAAGAGATGTTGATTGCTCCTAATGGCCAAAGAACACTCTCCCAGCTCCCCATCAGCCTCATGATAAAGGTCAAGCCCCTTAAATCTGTGTATAAGACTCTCTGTGACCTTGTTGTTCTTGAACCCTAGCCTGCATAATAATGTCCCACATCATCTGGCCTTTACTTCAGTGAAGTTGAATGAGTCAGATGTGCAGGTCTGTGCACCTATAAGTTGTTATCTCTAGTTATTCCGGGCCATCAAGAGCCTCAGTTTCTAAGACAGACTTTTCCCCCCCAGGTCAGGGGACTCTTCTCAGAGGTGGTGAAGTCCAAAGTTTGTTTCCTTTAAGGGAGAGAAGCTGTTTGTCCATCTGTCCATCCATCCATCCATTTACCTATCTTTCCAACACTCTGATTCTACTCTGGGCCAAGCCCTGTGCTGGGAGTTGAGGATATGGAGATGAATTAGATACATCCCCTGCTCTCCAGCAACTCACAGTAGGATAGACAGAGATGATGCAAGTAGGCCACAGGAATATAAACATGTAGGTGTCTTGTTGAGAAAAGGAGCTGTGGGAACACAGAGGAGGTCCTAATGCATCTTGGCGGGGTCAGAGGAGACTTCCTGGAGGAGGAGATGCTTGAACTGGCCTTGAAGGACAAGATGGCATTAGCTAGACCGAGAAGAGTGGAAGAGAAAATAGCATGTGCAAAGGCCTGGGGGGAGGGGTCAAATAGCATGTCACGTTGTTTTGCAGACTGTGTGTGGTGGAGATGGTTGAAGTGGTGGAGCTGGGTGGGAGAGAGGTCAAAACTGGAGCCTAGTTTAGATTTCTTGACCTGTGTATCCGCTCTAGTTTCTTCCAGAAGTACTCGGGAGGAGGTGCAGATGTATGCCCCATAGACCCAGTGTGGCCTGTATTTGGCAGCTGGTACAGGTTTGAGTGAGTGCTCACTAAGGCTGGGGGTTCTTCAGGCAAGAGGGGTGAGGAGGCTCATTTTCAGGCCATCTCATCAACCAGATTTGTATGAGCTGCCTGAGGCACAAACTGTGGAGACAAGCAGGTGGGGTCAACTCCTGGCTCTGCACAGACAAGTAAGCTTAGACAAATCACTCTTCTGAGCCTCAGTTTCCCATGGCTGAGTTGGGGATATATCATTTACCCTACAGTGCTGCTGATGCTCAATAAACATTACTTTTCCTCTTTCCCCCTTCTTATAAGATGATTCCAGATGGTCATTCTAGTTGAGCACCAGGGAGATCTCCTTCAGTACCCAGAGTTTCTCCAGTTCATTTTGGTTAATGACTGTCTAAAATACAGTTCTGAAAGCATCACCCACTGCTTGTAGAAAAAAGGCACACATTTCATGGTAAGGCATTCAAGAAATCCCAGACTTTTTAAGATAGTCTCTGCCTCCTATTTATCCACCCACCTGTCCATATGTCTGTCTGTTCATCTCTCCATCCATCTCTCCACTTATTCACTCAACAAACACCCATTTCTTGCCTCACCCTCTCCTACTTCCTTTCCTTCTCCTTATGCTCAGTCTCTCCAAATGGCTGGCTTTCTTGGCCTCACGTCTGTGTGGGCAGGCTCTTCTCTCTGTTCAGTGGGAGGGGTGGGACTGTTGCTTCCCTGCTTTGCCTATCACTCACCTACTCTTCCTTCAAGGCCAAACCCAGAGGTCACTTCCTCCATAAAGCCTCTTGCCTTATGGATCAACTCTCCTCCCTCTGGGCTTCTACTCCTAATGGCTTGTCTCTCATGGGACGTGTATTTCCCAACATCTTTTCTGTGTCTGTCTGTTGCCTACTGACCTCCACCCACATTCTATGAGGGTGGCCCCTTTGTTTTTTAAATTTAATTAATTAATTTTCTTTTATTGAAACATGGTTGATTGTACATATTTGTGGGGTACAGAGTTGAATATCAATACCTATGTGCAATATGTGATGCTCAAATCAAGATAATTAGTATATTCACCATTATACAATGTAATCATTTTTTGTGGCCCTTTACCAATTCCTCCCTTGCCCTGTCTCTCCCTCCCTGGGGATGTCCTTTTTGTACAGTTGTTTAGGTTGTACACTGCACAAGAACACCCAACTGAGTGATGTGTGCTGATGGAACTGCGTCTGCCTGGAGGGAAGAGTGCTTTTTTCTAATTTATACAAAGGCACCTGTTCTCCAAGTGATGAGCTCTTTAGTCGTGGCCCTGTCCTGATTCTCAGTCCTTGGAGGCCAGGAACATGTTGGGTACATCCCTGTTCCCCTAGCTCTTAGCACAGCAGTGCTAGGCCCCAGAAGTGTCCAAGAATGTTCTTGGAGTTGAAAGGAGAAGGCTATCAGTGGCAAATCTCATTTTTCTGGGCGACTGAGGGGCAGGACTCATGCCTTATAGCGACACAAGGCTTCTGAGTTGATGCAGTGGTGGTTTGGAAATTTCCCAGTAAGTGGTGTTCTTGAGTCTGTCTCCTGGGGACCTCGAGAGCTTGCCGGAGGACCCACAGACCAGGGCTCCTCCAAATATTGTTTTAAACTGATCGATGCCATGACAGGCAGGGAAGGGACAGGCATTTTTCATACATTAAAAACAATACATTCTGGGGCCAAGATAAAATTATTTTACATTCATACAACAACAGGCGGAGACAAAGATGATGTTTGAGGACGTTTAAACTCTCAAAATCATTAGTCACTGTCCCGGTGGACTACACAAATAAATGATCAATGAACAGAAAAACGAGGCCCTCTGAGGTGTTTGCCCAAGACCACTTATGTGTCAAACAGACTTATTAGATGTGAAGGGAATGATTATTTGTACAAAGTGAAATGAACATGTGCAATAATATTGTAAAATGTTTATTAGTCTAGAGTGTGCTGAATGTTCCTAAAATATATCAGGTTCTCAGCTTGCATTTAATGTACTGTTATAAATGATATCACATCCTTCCAAGCCGATTTTCCGCTTAACGCTAAGCTTCTTTGCTGGGGAAATTGTGTTTTCAGATCACAAGTATGAAAACATTGTGGGGTTAGACTCTCCCTTCTGCTCCCTAACCCTCCATCCCAATCAGTTACCTCCCTGTAAAACTTGTCCTGAGTCTGGCTGGGAAGGAAGGGGCAGTTGGTCAGGCCAGATGGTGGCTGGAAAAGAAAAAGGGGGCGAGTGCGTTATTGTGGTGGGAATATTAGATTGGAAGTCCAGAGACTCAGATTTCAGGATCTGCTCACTAATCCCCTGCTGTGTGACCTTGGGAAAGTCCCTTTCCCTCTCTAGGCCTCAGTCATCTCAATCAGAAAATGGGAATAATGTATAAAGAGACTCCCAGAATAAATCATTTACATATTCTACATCCCAGCTTGCTGAATCATGGATCTGGAAGACCAAACAGGATTCCCAGAAGTGAACAAATAAAGTGCTATAGAAAAACTCTTATTTTTCTCTATGACTTTGGCAAGCTCCTACCTATCCTTTGAGGCCCTGCCCAAATGACTTCCTGGAGAAGGGTGAGGTAGGATGTTTCCTACAGTCTGTCAACTCCCCACCCAAGAATGAGGGGCAGAGGATCCCAGCCAAATTCCAGGGCCAAGGACGTGGGGTGGGAGGTGGTGGTGGGGGGCAGTTCCTGGCATCAGTTGAGGGTACAGGGCTAGCTTCGGAGGTTGCGGAGGTGGATGGGGATGGGGGCATTTCAAGTTTCCTGGCTGAGTCACATCCCCTCTCCCAGCCCTTGCTCCCCAAGTTTGCTTGAAGGCCCCTGCAGGGTGATCTTCTGTGAGCCTGACTGATGGTCTGGGTACTTTTGGGGACCTCAGTTCAGAGCACACCGACAGCTGGACGTACGTGTGAGAAATCGGGCCAGCTTGGGGGCTGCATTCGTGGAGGCAGGGGGCCGGCTGAGGAAGGCGAACCCAGCCGGTCTGAGCAGGGCAGGAAATGGAGCCCTCCTCTCCTCCCCCGCAGCCTTTTCCCAGAAAGGACAAAAAGCAATCTACGTGGAAATAATACGGGAAAATAAAGTTAGAGATCAGCAGTCAAGGCAAGGATAAAAGAAGTGTGGGACGGTAGGGTGAATTTTGGAGTGAGGCTCCTAAACAGGGTTCCCGCCCTAGGTAGGTTCTTCCAGCAGAGGGACACAAGCAGGTATGCGCTGTGTTATGTCCCCTGGTCAACACAGACCCTTTGCTTAGAGGAGGGCAAGGCCCTTCGTATTGAGGCCTGAGAAAAGTCTCCTGCGATTTCTCAGCAAGGGGTAAACAGTGTCCCCAACAGCTGCCCGTCAGCACCTGCGCTGGCTTTCCCTTCCTTCCCTCCACATTGTCCTCCTTCTTCTTTTGCTTCTCTTCCTCCTCGTCTCCCTCCTCCTCCTCTTTCTCCTCATCTCCCTCTTCCTCCTCGTCTCCCTCCTCCTCCTCCTCCTCGTCTCCCTCCTCCTCCTCCTCGTCTCCCTCCTCCTCCTCCTCCTCCTCATCTCCCTCCTTCTCCTCCTTGTCTCCCTCCTCTTCCTCCTCCTCCTCCTCCTCTTCACAGCAGCAAACATTTAGTAAAGCAGTTCTAGGGACAAAAAGAGAAGTGCTCCTGGTCAGCTTGAACCCATGGTAGCTGTTGGGCCACTTGCAGGGAGAAGTAGACAGGCCCGGCACAAACTTCAGATGGCACCAGCAAGTGTCGTTCCCACCACAGCGTTGTCACCCCTCCTGAGGTGCAGATTTTCCCTATAGAACATCTTCCACTGAGTGTCCTCTCCGTGCCAGGCACTTGTTGGGTACGTCCTGTCCTAACTCACTGGATACTCACAACCCTGATTCAAGGTGGTTCTTATTCTCAAGGTTACAGGCAGGGTAGGGAAGGGCTGGTTTTGGCACCAGGTCCTTGGACTTCCAGGCTAGCCTCTGTCAGCCTTTCTCCTGTCTCACTGTGTGATCTTGGCCATTTCTATGGTCCCGGGTCTCAGTTTCCCCATCTGTATAGTGAAGACCGGGTGTCCCTGAGGATCTCTTCACATGGACAGTCTGTGGTTGCCTGACTACCTGAGCCCTCCTCTGCAGTGGGCTCAGGCAGGGGATCAGGGGGTTCAGGGGCTACCTCTTGTTTGTCCTGAATAACTGTGGGTTGTCCTTCTCACCCTCACCCCTTGGGCACAGGCTTCTCCTGCCTGGTTGCCCTCAGAACCTGTCCTTGGGTTGGGCCTCTCACTGCCCGCCACCAAGAGAGACTGAGGCTCCCCTGCTACCTGCATTCCTCAGGCAGGGGTGGAGCCTCAAGATTTAGCAGCTGAATCAACTTTTTGGACTGTCGTGTGTGGGCCAGGTTAGGTGGCGGGGAGGATTGGGATTGGGGCAGAACATCCTCTCGCTTCAAACTCTCCAATTACAATACAGCCCTGACTCCTTACCACACCCGTCCAGGGCTGGGCCCTGCTTACCCTTGAGATTAGTCCCCTCTGCTCTCCCGGCACCCTCTGCACCCCTCACATTGCGACAGGCTGCCTGAGCTGCTGCAGCTGATAAAACTCCCAGATTTCTGTGGCTTATCCTAGTAGTTGATTTCTAGCTCACATTGAGTACAGTGCAAGTGCTTTTTGTCCTTTTGGTGATGAGGGACGCAGAAGGCTTCCATTTGGTGTCTCTGCCATCCCCTAGGGTGTTGCTCTTCTGCACCCATCTGACAGGTGGAGCAGAGGCATGGAGGATCACAAGGCATGTTTTCTGGCCCAGGCTTGTGGGTGGCGTACATCACTCCATTCACATTCCGTTTACTAGAACCTAGTCATGTGGCCACACCTAAATGCAAGGGAGGCTGGGAAATATGCTCTAGTTGTACACCCAGGATGAAGTGGAAATGTATTTGGTGAGCAGCTGGTGAGTTCCTTCCATAGCCTCCAAAATCTTTTCCTTTACTTTCTCCAGGCCTGAGGGATAAGCAGCAGAATTTGCACCCCCATTTTGCAGGTGCAGAAACAAGGCCCAGAGAGGCTGTCAACCTTGCCCAATGTCACACAGCAAGTTGTCAGAGACCACATCTCTTGGCCTAGAGCCTGTGCTTCCTCAGCTGGAAGCAGCCCAGCCACCTCACCCTGAGCTGGCCTGGCCTAGCACATAGTAGGCACTTACTATAATGCTTATTGAACCTGTAAATGAGTTGGATTTAATGTACAAATCAGTGAGGAGCATAAATAAATGACTGCACGGATTGGCAAGTAAATAATCTGAGTTAATTTAAAGGATGAGTGAACTGGGCAAATGTGTAACAAGTGAGTAACTGTAGACATGTGAATGAAGGAAGGAGTGAGTGAATGAATACAAGAATGAGGGAGTGGGCTGCTTCGAAGATTCACTGGGGAACCTAGTTATTTCTGTCCCTTGGCAGACAGTGATTCCTCCTTAGAACCCAGGAGGCAAGATGGGTCCTTGATATGTTTGCATGTGTGTTTATGTGTGTGTTGGGAGGGATGAAGCTGGGACAGGCAGTCCTGGGGATCTGTGGCCAGGGAGTCGGTGGGGAGGTGTGTGTGCAGCACCGTGCCAGGCCCCACCCTCCTGATGGATGTCAGCATGGAGTGCACCCATTCTGCCCCATAGGGCAGCACCTGTTGGTTCTGATTTGGGGCCCTTGCTCCCTTACCTCAAAGTGGCTCCTTTCCCCACCAGAGTCTTTTCTACTGGAACATTCTCCTGAGAAGGGCACACATATTACACAGTTACTCCTGAGTGCAGATTCTCAAGAACTGCACATGCAGCCAGAAAATAGTCACTGAGCAGCTTCTCCTGGCAAGGTTTTGGGCCGAATGTGCCAGACTCAGTCCCTACATTCGAGGATCTGGTGGTCCCAAAGGGGTATGGGAATAAACTGGGGATTACAATGCAGCAGGACGAGGGTTATGTTGGGGTCCACGTTTTCTCATCCATGAGCACCTCACTCAGGGTGGAGATAAGGTCATTCCCATCTCACAGCTGGGACTCCAAGCCAGAGAGGTGAAGTGATTTGTCTGTGGTCCCACATAGACTCAGCATCTGCCTGTCTCCTCTCCAGACAAGTGTCCAGGACTAACCATCATCCTCCCTAGTGCCTAGCACAAAGTGCTCAGCGAGAGGCAAGGAAACCATGTCAAACTGAGCATTCTGTGATCCAGCTATTCATGTGTGAGTGCGTGTGTGTGCAAGTGCATGTGTGCACGCATGCACACACGTGTGTGTAGGGAGCTGTCCTGAGAGGAATTGCAGAACCCCTCTGTTATGAACTGAACTGTGTCCTCCCAAAATTTGTGTTGATGTCCTAACCTCCAGTACCTAAGAATGTGACCTTATTTGGAGACAGGGTCATTACAAATGTAATAAAGTTAAAACGAGGTCATAGTGTGGACCCTAATATAATATGACTGGTGTCATTATAAAAAGGGGAAATTTGGGCACAGATGGGCACACAGGGAAGGAGAAGTCCATGTGAAGATGAAGGCAGAGGTTGGGGTGATGCTTCCACAAGCCAAGGGACCCAAAGATTGCTGGCAAATCCCCAGAAGTTAGGGGAGAGGCCTGGAACAGATTCTTACTCAAAGCCCTCATGAGGAACCCACACTGCCCTCATCCTGATTTTGGACTTCTAGCCTCCAGAACTCTGAGTCAATAAATTTCTCTTCTTTAAGCCACCCAGTTTGTTGTACTTGTTCTGGCAGCCCTAGCAAACTAATAAACCCTCTCTGGGCTTCAGGCTTCTAGAACTTTAGAGGTGATGACCTACCACGTGCTGGTTTTGGAGAGCCAGCACAGTGTGGTGTAAAAAGTGTGGCCTGGGGACAGGGACAGGGACGGGAGCTCCAATCCCAGATCTGCCACTGACTGGCTGGGCACAGTCTTCTTGCCCATGAACTGAGGGAGTGGGACTCAGAGATTTCTGGGGTTCTTCCTAGCCCTGACTTTCCCTGCTTGAGGAGCTGTGAAGAGGAGGCCCGGTGAGGTCAGGTGGCCCAACCCAGGTCACCCAGCAGGTTAGTGGGAAGCGGTCCTCTCGCCTCTTGTGTGGTGATTGCTCCTTTGCCCTCGATGCCTCCCAGCAGAGTCCACAGCGAGCCCAACCTTCTTCTCTGATCCTCTGTTCTCAGCCCCTGGGTGGCCTTGGTGCTGCGTGGGGGTCTGGTGACGCCCTGGCTGTTTGGAAAGGCAGCTTCCTGTAGGAGGGAGTGTGAGAAGGGCCCCGCTGGTATCCGGCGAGTTCCAGTGCTGCCTCCCCAGGCTGCCTGGATGGAAGGCAGAGGCCTGGGTGGCCTGCAGCCCTCGGATCACTATGCAGCAGCACAATATGTCTTTGTCTGACCAGGGCTGCTGGGGTCCATGGAGGCCGATCACACCCTCCCCCTCAGTATTATCTTGGGGTCCCTGGTAAGAGGCGGGATGCCCCAACTGTCTTTTTGACTTCCCTTCCTGCTTGCCTACAATGCCTTCTGAGGGCCAGCCCAGGGACTCAGGCGGCTCAGCACCTAATGAGTGGCAGCATCTTAAAACTAACAATTTGCAGTTGTCAGATTGTTGCAGAGTGCCTCTCTGACTCTCTGCCTTCCAGTGTCTGAAAGACTGTATCCAAGGTGGGGCTCCAGTGCAGTGTGGCCAGGCTCTACTCAGCTCTGGCCGCTCTGCTACTCCTAGTTGTCAATTCCATGCAGCTGGAAGAGATGCTGGTTGGCAGAGCTGGGGCTTACAAAGACTCAGGGTTTGAAAACACAGGTTTGAAACCTGACAGCCTGAGTGTAAGGTGGTGAGGCCTGTTTCACAGTTCTTTGTTTGAAAAGAATCTAGAGGTTGTAGTGGAACCCAAGCTCAGCACAAGCTGACAATGCAAAGAAGCATAATCGAGGCTGCATGAATGGTGGCGTGCAAGGAGGTAGCAAGTCTGTGGTCTCTGACTCATCCGATTGCCTATTCACTTGACACGGGAATTCTGTCTGCAAGCCTCAGTGACCAGGAGTTCTCTCCTGCTTGAGGTAGCTCTGTCTGTCAGAAAGTTCTTCCTTGTATTCTTTTTCCTTGTAATTTTATTCAAAAATATTTTCCAAGTGCCTACTGGGTGCCATACCATTTTTATCTCCATTCTCTGGTACTCATTAAGCTTATCTGCTCACCTGTCCTCTGAAAGTCTGTGATTTCCAGACAGTGACCCCATCTTTCATGCCTTCTCTTTTCTAGAGAGGACAGCCCTTCTTCTTTCATCAGTTTGTCCCAGGACATGGTTCGGAGAACCTTTACTTCTTGGTTGTGACCCACTTTATTACTTGCCCATTAACCCTTATCTCGAACTCCACGTGGAGCCTGGTGAGACCATCACCTCCCTTGCTCTGATGATGCTACTCCTATTGATGCAGCCAGAGGTGCAGGCCCACATATTGTGAACCTCTAAGCCTCAGTGACCTGAGCTTGTAACCCTGGATGTTTCTTCAGCAGTGGCTTACTTGTCCTCTCCCGAAGGGACCTACATTAAGTCACACAGTGAATTAGAGAGCTGAGGTCCTGTTTTAGCCCCATCCTGGCTACAGCACTTCCTTTCTCCTACTTCCTTGCTGTTGTATTAGAACTGACCCCTCCCCTTGGCTCCCTGATTGGGGCATTCCAATTTCAGCCTGTCTACACTGAAAAGGGTTATTAACTTAGAGTGCCCTAAGGCTCTGCTCAGAAAGTCCCTTTCTCTCTCTGGGCCTCAGTTTCCCCATGTGTAAAACAAGGGGTCAGTGCAGCTCCCCTCTAGCGCCCCCTCTGGCTCTGTTATCCAGTGTGCTGAGTGCATAATGTGGGCATTTCTGTTCCCATGACCCTCCAGTGGGACCGAGGATTCGGTGGTGCCACGCACATCACACACAGCGTAGGTGGCTCTGACTCCGCTGAGGCCTCCACCAGGAAGCCAACTAATGAGGAGAAAAGTCCTCCCCTGAACCCCTGTGGATTTCAGGGAGAGGCACCCACCCACTGGGAGAACAAACATTAGCATTCGTGTGGTCACTACTCAGAGGTGCACAGATTAGGACTAATCAAAGGCGGGGGGGAAGTACTTTTTGTGCATGAATCCCCTTGGCTGGGGAGCAAATCTCCATCTTGGCAGGAGGGACGCTTGCTCGATCAGGGCTGAGTTCTACAAGCGACTGTAAATTCTCAGTAAAACAGCCCCATTGGGCCTAATTTCAACCACTTAACCCAGAGGTTGCATTCTTGAAGTGTTCTGCCAAACGCGTTCGTCTCCCAGCTCGGGAGACCACGGCTCTACAGCTCTCTTGCACGCAGCAGCTGCCTTGCTGCCAGCCTTTCTGTTCTTACCTGCTGAGTGCAGGCTTTAGACTTGGGGTCCCCCAAATCCCTTTCCTTCCCACTCTCACATGAGGGAGCCTCCCAGTGTAGCTTCTTGGCATGTGCAGGTCTATGCTGGCCACTCCTGCTCCTGTTGGTTTGAGACCAAACAGCTGGTCAACTTGGGCAAAACCTGGTCAGTGTTGGAAACCCTGTCTAAATGCCTGACTAATCCAGTTAGACACTGAGTCAAGTTGGTCAACAGAAGAAATGGGCAAGCAGAGCCCAAACTACCGGTCAACTTGGTTAAACATCAGTTGGCTGGTCTAAACAGTGCTAAAACAGCCTACAATTAGCCCAAGAAATGGGCACATCAAACTATAACAAAATATCAACTCAGTATGAATAACAAGTCAACTTGGTCAAATAATACCAAAGCAATTGTTCAACTCAGTCAAACAATGATCAGCTTGACCAAACAACTCTCAAACAACCTGTCTTTAGCATTAAACAGAGCCAAAACACCAAACGAACTCAACAAATAGCCATTAGGTCCAACAATGCCAGAACAATGGGTCAGCTGGGTCACATAATAGCAACACACCCAGGTTGTTGTAAACAGCCAATAGATGGCCTCAAACAATGTCGAAATATTTGGATTAATTCACTCAAATATCCAGTCAATTGAATCAAACCCAGTCAACTCAGTTAATGAATGCCAAACCACCTACCCAACTTAAACAGCCAGTCAGATGGGTCTAACCATGACAAAACAACTGGTCAAGTTGGTGAAATCACCAGTCACCACAGCCAAACAAGCAGTCAACCCAATCAAACTGCAAAAGCAACAGGTCACACTGGTCACCCTGCAGTAACAAAACACCCACTCAGCTCTGTCAAACAACCACTCAAGCAGGAGAGGCTGTGTCTAAACAGTCAGTCAGTACTGTGAAGAGCCAGTTGCCTTGATACTGTGAAACCAAAACAACCACTTAACCTGGTTAAATTAACGACAGTGCCGAGTACTTAGAGATGCACCCTCTGCCCTGTCCAGCATTCTCAGACAAGCATTGTGGAAAGAAGCGGTTGACACAGTGAAAGTGAACAGTTAACTTGTCCTTTACCAAAACATCCACCCATTCAGTCTCACAACATCCAGGAAGAAATCAGATCTGTCACTCGTTTGGGTAAATAAACTCTCTAACTTGGAGATTGAGTTTCTCAGGTCAGGAGAGAATGGTCATGGGTAGAGGGGGAGAAGATTTGAGAAAGCTGTTTCTGTTCCTTCTCCCCAGACTGCAGTAGGGAGGGAAGAAGCCCCCTCCAGTGTCCCTTGTTGCAGAGTATTTGGGATGGGGATACTTTTTTCTGGTGACCAGACCTTTGAGGGGTGAGCTGCTCAGTACCTGCAGTGACTTAGTGGTGAGCCGTGTCCCAGTATGTTGGGTTAGTTACCTCTCAGAGCAAGGTACTGGCCCCACAGCACCAGGCTGGTGTCCAAGGTCCAAGCCCCTCACTAGGACCAGAACTCTCCTCATCAAATCTAGGAGCTCTGGTCACCACCGGAGCACCATTGTTCAGAGCTTAATAATGACAGTAACACTATTGAGCTGTTCCTGTGTGCTAGGCATTCGCTAAGAAGCCCTTTACATACTTCATCACATTTTATCTTTAAAGCCCAATGAGGTCAGCACTGTTATCACCCCACTTTACAGATGAGGTCAGGGAGGCTCGCAGAGGTGAAGAAAGTTGTCTAAGGTCACAGAGCCTTCAAGTGGCAGAACCAGGATTTGAAACCAGGTCTAACTTGAGGAGCCAGTTGTGCCTTTGAAATACTTATTGAAAGAAAGAGTGAATCGGGCTGAAGTGCTTTGCACTGAAGCTGTAGGTGAGATGGTGCATAAGGAGCCTGTGTGTGTCTGTGTGGGGTGGCTGCAAGAGCAGAGGTACTTCATTCCAGGGGCGACTCAGGTGTAGACAGGTTGGAAGCTGAATTTCAGTAAAGCACACTCTCAATTTACAGTCCACCCTGGTGCTAAGCCCTCTTGCCCGGGAATGCCAAATGGGCATTTTCATTCCCCTAGAGGTCAGTGGATCCTGGGGTACCCTGGACCTATAGGCAGCCTTTGGGGCAGGTGACCCCCTGAGATCTGCCCAGTTGTCACCACTAAAATCTCCTTTGGCTCCTGCCTCCTGAGCTTGGGCAGCAGGTCTCAGTCCACTGGTGACCACAATTGACACCCTCCTTTTATTCAGAGAAAGCCGTGTTGACTCACCTCCCTACATTAGGCACAGACCATTTTATTGAACTCTAACCCAAATCACATGGGCAGGAAATGTCGTAAAGAGAAAAGTAATCTTCTGACGGAAAAATAAATTATCAGCCGTGTTTCGAAGGAAAAGAAACATTCTTAAATAATTTCTCTTGCTGTTGGTATTGGCTGGCAGTGTGGGCCAGCCAAGCAAATGGTAATTTCCAAATTAGATTATACATTATGTCATATTAGTTTTATATTAGAAAAACAAACGGGATCAGAGGAGAAGTGCCAAGGTTGGCGGGCCCTCTTGCCACGTGACCAGCTGCGTTTCCACTGCAGAATGTTTAACGATTCCGGGAGAGGTGGAAGAGCAAACATGCAGACCAACGTGGGGGCGAGTCCAGATTGGTTGTGCGGAGGTGGGTCTCCTGGGGTAGAAGGGACTGCTCCAGGCCAGACTTCTGTGAGTGGGGGTGTGCAGGTGGGCAAAGAGGCCAGGAGCCCCTCAGAGCACGGTCTCGCCCTCCCTTCTCCAGGGATCTGGACCCTTCGTGGAGGCGTTGGCCCAGGGCAGTGGCTTCAGAGTCAGGGGCACCATGACCAGTAAACGTGCACAGGAGCAGTAGGTGGAGGTGCCCATGTGGCCGGTCCAGGGAGAAGACCCGGCGGGGACCTGTTGGTGTCCCCACTTCCCATAGAGCTGTCCTTGGGCAGTGGGAGCAGACATCTGTGTCTCCCCAGAGCACAAAGCCAGGGAAGTGATAAGGAGGAGGACTTTAAGTCAGCGTCAGATTGCTGGCTCACCTTCACTGAGGGCTTACCCTGAGCCAGGTGATTTGCCTGTCCTTACTTACTCCTCACCACAATCCCACCAGGCCAGGTTACAGAAAGGAAATAGAGAGATAGAGAGGTTAGATAACTAGCCTGAGACCACATTATCGGGAAGTGGCAGAGCCTGCACAGGAACTGAGCCTCCAGGGTCTGAACTCTTCACCACCACGCTGCTGGGAGAGCTTGTGCCAACACGCAATGCCTGTCTCAGGGTGGGAATGCCTGTGAGTGGGTGAGCAGCGTGGGCAATGAGTTGCTGGGCAAGAGGGTTCCTGCAGCCACTGAAGCACCAGACCTCTGACCTCTAGAGCCCCTTTCTCCCTGACTGGTGTTCAGATGGACGTTTGCACTGGTTTGCATGTGAATTGGGACAAATGTCTTTTCCCAAACTATGCACTTCACATGGACAGGGATCTTGTTGATTATCTCTGTAAACTTTGTACCCAGCACAGAATGTGATACCACTTTCGATGGTTACAATAGAGACATGAGAAACAAGAAATCAGATGGGTAGAGCTGGAAAAGGCTCAGGATCCTTAGGTGCCTGGGTCCACATTTATAGATCCAGGTACCTCTGATGCCTGCAAAGCTGCCTCCCGGCCCCATGACAGGCATCACTAATCAGTCACGGCACCCCTGCTACTACAGATCTCAAGCAGCCACTGCTAATTAATCAAAAATGGCACTGAAAGGAAACCTATTTGCCACTTTGTCTAGTCCACCCTCTAGGTGGAACAGAGAAAGCCAAGAATGTAGGGAGAGGGAGCAACTTGTCAGAAATCACACAGTCACTGGTAGTCAGATCTGGAACCCACCTATGGGGAATACAAGGGGGTCAAAAGAGAAGACCTAGAAAGAATCAGTTAGCAAGTATCTGACAAATCATAGTGTGTGCCCAGCTCTGGCTGCATGGACTGGACAAAGAGATAAAACAGAACTGGGAGCAATCAGGCAGCAATGCAGCCTGGAAGTCCCATCGCTTTTGACATTCCTGTCCTCAAAAATCTCTTCCATATTCCTCAGGAGATCTGAGTTCCAGTTCCAACTCTTTCTCTTTAGCAGTCTATGTCCTCTGGACCTCAATTTTTCCATCTGTTAAATGGGGGCAGGCATGGTGCTTAATCTCTCTAAGAGGTAAAATCCCTTCTGGCTCTAATATTCCAGGATGCTGTGGTCTCAGAATTCAGCCCAGATTTTCCCAAGACTCAGCTGCTCCTTGGGCTGAGTCAGGCAGAGGGAAGCTGCAGTAATTCACTTAGACCACCAGGGGGAGAGGAAGGCATTCAGCGTAATTCCCGCTTAAATTCTGCCTGACCCCCCTGGTGGCCTGGAGGGTTACTGCTGCTCCCAATTTGCTTCCTGTTTCCTCCTGGAGTATTCAGCTCCTGGGGATTATTATGTGACTCAAAAACACCTGTACTCACTCATGGGTTACTCACTGAGCCCTTCCTCTGGGCCAGACCCCTTGCTGAGTGCTCGGGACCCCATCTCTACCCTTGGAAGAGCTCACAATCCAGTGAGAGGGGCAGAATGCATGGAGACCAT
Source organism: Galeopterus variegatus (assembly GCF_000696425.1). Classification (NCBI taxonomy): domain Eukaryota; kingdom Metazoa; phylum Chordata; class Mammalia; order Dermoptera; family Cynocephalidae; genus Galeopterus; species Galeopterus variegatus. Next base: position 207,854 of record NW_007727728.1, on the reverse strand, counting down.
CCAAACACAGCCTGCATGGTGGGTAAGACTGGGATAGTGGGGAAGCTGTGAGAATGCAGGGGAGCCTTCCTGGTAAGTCTTCCAGGAAAAGTGATGTCTGAGCCACACCTGAAGGATGAGGCAGAGTTCAGCAAAGAAGAGCAGGGGCAGGGATATGTACACCAGGTAGAGGGAACAGCACAAGCAAAGGCCCAATTGCAGGAGGCAGAGAGAGTCACAGGTACTTCTGTAGATTGGAGGGCAGGACTGTGTGTGGGAAGCAGGGGAGGTGAGCAGGGACAGGCATTCATTTGCTCAAAAATATTTATTGAGTACCCACTGAATTGTGAAAGACCTTGAATGACATTCCTAAATCCTGAATCATTTCCGCTTCCTGGGCCCCGGCCTGAGTGCCCATAACATTTATAATAAGAATTTGTTTCTAAATTTAGTCACTGTTTGGCTTCCCCCCTCTCTCCCTGAGTTTAGCTGCACTAGAGGGATTTGGGATGGGAAACTGGCCTCAGGACTGGGAATAGCACCAGGGACATTGCAGTCCAGGAGAGACAAGATAACAAGGGCAGGAGCCAAGGGCATGGCCTGAGCCAGCCTGGTCTCTCCACCTGACCTCTGTGCTGTCTCTTTAGCCAGAGCCCTGCTCAGGAGTGGGGGTGGGTAGGAGCATTGTGGGCTGTCTGGTGCACAGAGGGCAGCTAAGTGCAGAGGCTGGAGTGGAATGTTTGAAAGGGCAAGAGAGCAGAGACGGCTGGTGGGGCAAGAGCTTTGTGAAGGAAAGTCCCAGAACAGGGAGGAGGTGATCTCAGCCAGGAGGCAGAGCCCCACCACTGTAGGGCCTGGACCCTGGAAGAACTGAACCTGGGGGAAGCAAGAGGGAGCCATCATTAATTGCACAATTGCAGTGTGCCAGGAGCTTTGCTTTATTATCTCACTAAAATGCCTCAGTAACCCTGCGAGAGAGGGTTATTCTCCCATGTTGCAGTTGCATTTGATAGCAGTAGCACAATTACAGAGAGGTTAAGTATCTTGCCCAAGGTAACACAGCCAGAAAGTGATGAGGCTGAGATCAGAACTCAGTGTGTCTGCCTCCCCAGTCACTTCTCCTTCCAGTGCACCACCGTGGCTCTTTGCATTTCTTGCCTCCTTCCTTTCCTAGGTCAGCAAGCCTTCATTCCTCCCTGTCTTCACACAGGCTGTTCTCTCTGTCTGGAACACCATCTCTTCTGTCCGTATTCTTTAGCTGGTGGTATTCTCATTTTCCAGGTCTGCTTCAGGTGAGCTTTGTGAAAAGTCCTCTGAACATTCCAGGTTGATTTTGTTTTATTGTCTCTCCCTCTACCCCTCCGTTATCCATCCATTATCCTCCATCATTCATCTTTTATCCCTTAACCAGAAGGATTTCTGGCTATCTAGGTAGAGTCTGTCCCTTCCTTCCCTGTGATCCCAAAACACGTAGTAAAACAGGTGAGTGGCACCCTCGATGGCACATACTTGTTCTTGTGTCTGCCGATTCCACCAGCCTGGGAGCTCCCTGAGGGCAGGGGCTGGGGTTGACTGTTGTCCCTGGCATTGCCCAGCAGAATCCACTTCCTGTTGACCCACCCTGACTCCTTTCTTGCACAGAAAGTTTCTTACGTTTGGCCTGTTTCTGAAAGAAGAGAGAGTTTTCAATGTCTGGAGTGATTTTGGGTTGAAATTGAGAGCATTCTTTTTGGTGCAAAGAGAGAATTTTTCAAATAGCTGCTGTCGGTTGGGAAGAATCAAACTGGAATAGCCACTAACAAATGGCTGCATTTGCTTTCCCCAGGACCATGGGTGATCCTAGAACTGCTGAGAATTCTGGACATTTCAGGGACCCCAGGCTTGCCTCATCAGCAAGCGTGATGGGAGCGTGAACCATTGCTCAAGACTGGGGGAGACACAGACACTCGGTGTCTCTGGGGCTCACAAAGTGGATGTTGGGGCATGTGCCATTGTGGGTAGGGATAGGCTGAGTATTAGGCAGCTTTTTTCTAGGTTATGTTGCGGTAACAGATACACCATGGCATGCTCCTAATAGGGGCTCTACAATAGCAAAAGTTTACTTGTCACCCATGTTACATTTTGTCTGTGGTGCTGTGGGTTGCCTGCGGCTCTGCTCCATGTGTCCTTTTAATTCCAGGATCCTTGTGAAGCAGTCGTCTCTATTTGGGACATGACATACTCAGGGCAGAGAACAAAAAGAGAAATGGCCAAACCGCACAATAGCTTGTAATGTCCCTTTCACTCACATTTCACTGGGCAAAGCAAGAGACGTGGACGAGTCCGATGTAAACCCCACTCACAGGAGGCACTGCAAGCTACCTGGCAATGGGTGGGGACGTACAATCCTCTTACAGGGAAGGGGGTGGGATAATCAGGATGAGCACAATCCATCACTGGTCGTAACTGACATGCGGACTAGAGCCAGCAACTTCCACCAACCTCGTGTGACCTGTGCTTTCAAACTTTAAGAATCTGTGGTGCCTCTGGGGAAAAAAGATGCCCAAATTGGACCTAAAAGTGTGGCTTGGGCTGTGGGGGTTACATAGGAGTGCAGAGAAAGGAGGGACGGATGGGGGGAGCTGGTCAGGGAGTCTCTTCCCTCAACCCCTTGACAAATAAACTACTCTTCCTTCAGGGTCCAACTCTAATGCCACCTCCTCTAAGAAGCCCTCTGGGATGGACCTTCCAAGCCAGGTTTGGTGCTCTTCCTCTGTGCTTTTCTCATTTCATACCTATTAAACTGTGTGCAATGTCTGCTGATGTGTCTGAAGCCCCTGGGAGCAATGGTGTGCTGGGGGAGTTGTCTCCTGCCAGCTACGAGAGTTGATAGTACTTATCTCTTCTCACTCCGTTCAGTGGTTTTATGTGGGTTGCTTAAAATTGGCCACGGTGGGGGTATTCACATCAGGGAAATCAGCAAATGCTACAATTAAGGACTCTCTCCTCCTGGAAGCCTTTGCATCAGCCGTTGGCCTGGACTGTGGACAGCACTGGGGCTGGGGCATGCCTTGCTCACCTCCATCTTCCCATAGTGGCTGGTGGGGGCCTCCACAGGGAGTGACTGAATGAGTGAAGGTGGGAAGGAGTGAATGAACTTTTGGAGAGTGGGGTAGAGAGTGAATGAAGCATGTCTGGCTGGATTTTGAGTTCCCGGCTGTGTCTGTTTGTCCTTCCTCCCAGGCCCCTGGCTCTGTGCTCCTTGCCCTAGGAGAGGTGTGTGATAGGGCAGAACCCAGAGGCCTGCAAGCCTTTCTGGCCTTTGTTTTCCAAATCTCTGAGCTGTTAGAATTAAGAGTGTTTACAGAGGAAGTAAAGAGAAGAAGGATAAACAGTGTCTTGGGAGGAGAGCAGAGACAGGGCCAGGCCTCTGACCCAAGCAGCTTTGCTGGGGAGACCCAAGAGGAAGGGCTGTGGGGTGCATCCAGGAGGTGGTGCCATATTGGTGGCAGAGGGAGGCCAGGGATGCACGGTGTTGTGGGGGGATCTCAGGTATGATCCATGTGAGCCAATGCTCAAAGGACTAAGTGCCTGGTTCTGCCCAGGCCCCACATCTCGACATCATGTAAGATTCCAGAAATGTGGAATGACCCCAGAAACTTGGGATAGGAAATTAAGTTACAGGAAATAAAGAGAGTGACATTTCTTGCATCCTTTTGCTCCTGTGTGGGTCCACATGACTGAGACCTGAGATTTATACTGCCACTTATGAATGATTTAGATCAGAGTTTAGTGAACATTTTCTGTGAAGGGCCATATAGTAAATACTCTCGGTTCTGAAGGTCATATAGTTTCTGTCGCAGCTTTTATTCTGCCGTTAACTCTGTCATTGTAGCACTAACGTGCAAGAGAAGCCACAGACAATACATAAATGAGTGAGCTGTGTTCCAACAAAACTTTATTTATGGACATGGAAATTTAAATTTCATATAATTTTTTTTTTTTTCCTTTTTGTCTTTTGTCGTGACCGGCAACGGATCGCAACCCTCAGTGTTGCGCCCGTACCGGACCGGGACCGGCCACGGGATCACAACCCTCGGTGTTGCTCCCGCACCTCGCTCAGCCAGTGAGCGGCCGGTCTTTATGTGGGATCCGAACCCTCGGCGGGAGCGCCACCACGCTTCCCAAGCGGCGCACTATAGCAGCAGTGTGCCACCGGGCCGGCCCCAAATTTCATATAAATTTTATGTCTCAAAATATTCTTCTTCTTTTGATTCTCCCCCAAACATTTGAAAATGTAAAAGGCAATCTTAGCTTACAGGTGGTCTGGCCTGAGGGCTGCATATTTTGAGACCCTTGACCTAGATGACTGGGAGAGTGAGTCAGTCAGGCACAAGCTCCTGGACAGAGAGGGCCGGGGAGCACCCTCACCTGGGGGAACAGCGAGAACCTGTCTGCTGGGAGGACGCCCACCCAGTCCTGCTGCTGGCTCCCTGGGCCCTGGCACCATCTGCAGTCATCCAAGGAGCCTGCCTGCAAGAAGCTGGACCCTCCGTGGGAGGTGGCCGGGCAGCTGGACTCAGCGAGGTGGGCGGGCCAGCCGTGTTCATTCTCCGGGAAATGAGTGTGGACATGGCGCGGGCCCAGTGGGGCTGCCCACCCTGGTCTGCCCAGATCAGGTTCCCGGCGGCGTCTGAGCACTGTAAACACAGTGGCTGGACAGGCCACCTCTCCCGGGGTCCATTGAAGGCAGCCCTGCCTGGGAGGAAAGTGGGATTGGGGCTGACAATTTGACATAAACCACAGGGCAGTGTCCGGCGGCTGGGAAAGCCCAGCAACTCCCATTCCCCAACACTCCCACACTTGCTCGAGTGGCAGCTGCTCCCAATTACCATACGCAGTGGAGCCAGGGAGCCCCAGTAGAGCGGGGAGTCCCTCAGAGATCCCCTGGGCTGATCCTTCTGACAAGGGAGAAGAAACTGAGGCCCAGAGAGGAACAGACACTTAATTGTTGCAAGACTAGGGCTAGAAGCTTGGTCTCTGGCATCCCAAGACAGGACTCTGGACCCCTGCCAGGGCCATCTGGAGAAAAAAGACCCAGGGTGGCAGCTGGGACCCTGCTCCTCAGCTTTCAGCTGCCCCTGAGAGGGGATCCTTTTGGACCCATCAAGGAGCACTTGTGTGGGGGTCACACACAGCCAGACCATACATACATGGGAAGGTATGTTTGGTGTATTTACACACTTAGGTGCATGGACATAGGGATCACTGCTGATGAGCATCTACTGTGTGTCAGGCTGTTAAATTCATAACATATGCCACCTATTGTGCCTCTTGCAGCCAGGCTGTTATTCCCGTGGGAGCCCATTTTGTGGTAGATGTGGACACACAATCCATATATGCATGGACACGCCACATGTGCTAATACTCAGCCCCTTGTCAACATGCACATCAGCACCTGTGTCCAGGTATGCTGTCATCAGGAACACACCTGTGCTCACACGTGTACACATATAAGCAAACACATACCACACACTTTCTCACACTTTGCCACTGGCAGCTCTGGCAGGAATGCTGCTGCCTGGACTCAGGATTAACAATCCTTTATGGGGGCTTTAGACCTTGTTCCTGACACATTTTAGAGTTCTATTCAAGAGTTAGATCTGAGGACGGGAGCTGAGGGCACCTGAGAATGGAAACATAGGTGATTTTGGAAAATGCCTATCACTTTTGAGCTCTTTCCAAAGATGCTCCTGGGAGCCACAGCGGGGCCTGCCCATGTCCAGCCTTGGGCTGGCCCCACTGCTGTGGAGTGGGCCTCGCCTCCAGCTTGGCCCGGCCTGTTCAAGCCCATCACACTCTGGTTGCCTCACCCTTCATCAAGGGGTCCTTCTGGAGAATGCCGTGCACACTCAGCTTACACCTCCCCGGGCCAGGCCACCCAGCTGACAATGAGTGCTTGCTGAGTGCCAGGCACTGTTCTAGGTACTGTACATGTATTGATTCATTTTCACAACAAACCTGTGCATTATAACTATAGCTATGTCCATCTTACAGACAAGGAAACTGAGGCACAGAGAGGTAAAGCAACTGGCTCTAAGCCACACAGCCAGTGAGTGGAAGAGCCAGGATTTGCACCCCGGCAAACTGCCCCAAAGTCACCATCTTAATCACTCTCCTGGGCAGCCTTCCTAGATCACATAGCTGGTACTAGTGCTCTCTCTGCCAGGCCATGATGGCTCTGTGCCTGCCTCTTGATACAGGCGAGTTGCCGTAAACCTGCCTTGAGCCAGACAGTTGCACTGATCCACAGGTGTTATTGAGAGCTGCCTGTGTGCCAGGCACTGGGAATACTGCTGTGAGCAAGGCATACATAGTCCGTACTTTCACAGAACTCCCAATTCTTCTTTCCTACTGGAATTAGGGGTTCTTCCACCAGCTGGACCTCATTGAGTTTATTAATTTCATTCCCGGTGCCTGACACAGAAAAGGGACATAGTAAATGTTTAGTGCATGTTTAAAGGATGGAGTTTGTAATCTTCGTTCTGGAATATTATCTTTATGGTGCTTAAAAAAATAAACAATAAATAAATTTATTTAAAAGTTAATCTGATTTACCATTCTCATTCAATTTGGTTTGTGAAGAGAGGGGTCTCCCAATTGGAGGCGTGCAGGCCTGGGACCAGGGATGGGCTGGCGGGATGGGCAGGTGGGTGGGGATGGCCATTCTTGCAGCAGCAATGGTGGCAGCCGCAGAAGTGAACCCATCTTTGTCTCCAGCCCCGGCCTGGCTGCCTACCAGCCCACCCTCCCGCCTGCCATCCACATGGTAGAAACACAGATGAACAAGAGCCTTCCTGTCTTCCTCTCTGTCCCCCTTCTCTAAAAATAAGCTGGAATCTTTCCCTCATCTGCCCCCAATTTTCTCCTGCTTGACCCTGAAGACCTCACGCCCTCAGATGTGGCCACATGTGTGCCAACTGTTGGACAGATGGGCCAACCCCACAGTGCAGATGGTGGGAGCAAGGAGCCTGCCCTAGCCTCTGCCCCAGCCCAGCCAGCCCTTCGAGCCATGCCCTTCCTGGGAACAAAGCATGGGACCAGCCCCTGGACTGCGGATGGGATGGGGGAGAACTTGTTTATAACAGGAAGCTCCACCTGGGTTTTATGAGCTGTCATGATAATAATAATCATCACCCACATTCCTATACACTAAGCATTTTCACATCTGTTATCTCCTTTAGTCCATGCAACAAGCTTTTGAATTTGGTATTATTGTAAATAGTCAGATGGAGCAGATGAGGAAATCAGAGAGGTTAATTTACTTCCCTAAGATTGCACAGCTAGGAAAGAGCAGGGCCAGGATTCAAATCCAGGTTTCTCAGATTTAAAATTGTGCCCCTTAACACTCTCCCTCTTGCTTGCTGACATCTGAACCAGGCAGTGATTCTGCGACTTTGTACCCAAGGATCTTCATATGGTTCTTTTAGCTACCATTTATTGAGGGCCTACTTGTGTGTCGCCACTGTGTGGGTAACTCCACCCTGACCCCAGGAGGAAGGAATTGTCAAACTCATTGTGAGGAGAAGGAAGCTGAGACTCAGAGATGTTACTTGGTAAAGCCATTCTGCAGTGACAGGTGGCATCAGAGTTTGGATTGAGGGCTGCCCGACTCCAGAGTCTTTCTTCTGCAAAACAATTTGCAACAGTTGGCATCATGTGCTTCATTTTTGATTAATTAATTAATTTGATAGAGCATTTTCTGAGTGTCTGCTCTGTGCCAGGCATGGGACACAGAGATGAACAAGACATGCAAATCTTGTCTTGCCCTAGTGGACTTTGTAAGAACTGGTAGAAGATGGATGTGTAAACGGCAATTATGGTGCAGAGTGATAAACCATTATTAGCCATAATAGTTAGTTTTGTGCAGTGTTTATAGCTCACTGAGGGCCCCAGATGGAATCTGGCCATTTCCATGTTCTTCGGAAAATGGTCCAGTGCTTGCCTGTTGCTGTAGCATCATGTCTGAGCCTCCTGGCCCAGTGTCCCAGGCCGAGTGATGTGGTAGAGCCACCGCTCCATCCTCGTCCCCGGCCAGTCCCTGCCTTGCTTTCTGCTCCAGCACTACCAAACTGCTAGCGATTCCTCCCTCACAGGGAATTTCTCACCTCGGTGGCTTTATCATGCCGGGCCTCTGCCTAAAACACCTCCCTTCCCATGCACAACTTCCTCCTGCCTGAGTCTCACCCTGCGAAACTCAGCTCAGACGGTACTACCTGCCTGGGCTAGCAGGGTGGCTGGGAGGGAGGGGGTTGTGGGAATCAGGGATGAAAGATCAATCACTTCTGTGAGCCTCAGTTTCCTCTTCTGTAAAGTGGGCTCAAGAGTAAGACTTAGCTACAGGATGATAAGGGCCTTGTTAGAGGGAAGCACAGCAGCCTGTGAGAACTGAGAGGAGTGAAACTTACTGTGGGATCAGGGAAGCTTCCTGGAGGACTCACAACAAGCGTGAGCCTCAGATGACATTATTATTGACAGCTGACAATTATATTGTGCTTATTACGTGTGAAGTGCTGTTCTGAGCCCTTTACATGTGTTGAGTCCTTTAATGTATGTCACAACTCTATGGGACAGGCACTATCATTATCTCCATTTTAGACATTAGGAAATTGAGGCACAGGGAGATTAGGTGACTTTCTTACAGCAACACAGCTAAGAAGGGACAAAGCCTGGATTCTAACGCAGGCGCTAGGCTCCAGCATCCACACTGTAATCACCATGCTATTACAAGATGGGGCAGGGCAGGCCCCCTCACACACAGGACAGCCGTTGCTGTATTTAATAAAACAATATAGTGAATGTCCTCCTCCGTCCATGCTCCTAGTGGACAGAGAAACACCCTCCTGGTCCACACAGGTGGGGAAAGGCTGCTCCGACTGCACCCACCCTAGGACAGGGAGCACCCTCTCTGTGTGGGGTCACGGTCCAGCCGGGCACCTCCTGCTTTGCGTGGGAAATAGGGGTCTCATCTGGGCAGCAGTGGCTGGGATAGCACTGCCTCCCGGTGATGCCTCTCAAAGGCAGGCAGAGGAGGCGTAATGCTCCATTCACAGAGAGAGTAAAGCACTGGGGCAGTCTCCAAGAAGGCAGGTCCATGCTGAGATTCTGGAGTCTGAGGCCAGAGCTTTCCACAGTCACTGTGATTCCCATTGTCACCATTTCTTGTGCACTACTAAGTAGCGAGAATTAGATGGAAAACCTCCGTTAAACATCTAGCACCGGGCCTGCCCGTGGCACCCGCTCTCCACGTGGCCATTCGCTTAGTAAACCAGTGCGTGAGTAGGTGACCGCGTGATCGCGTGGACAGGTCAGCTGGAAGTGGGTGGGGCTTTCCTGCTGCTTCTGCCCCAGCCACGGACAGGGCTGGGCTGCTGAGCACGGGCAGTGTCCGCTCAACTCTGCCCTTGCCTCCTCCTGTGGAGCCCAGAGCCCAGCATCAGGGCTGTGTTTGTCTCCCCACCACCACTCCCCACTGCCCCCAACCTCCATGCTGGTGTGGGGTCCTGGATACGGAGGCAATGGGGTTGTTCTTCCAACTTGGCCTCTGGATCCATTTCTGTCTGGGAGCCAGGGGCATTGCTCAGGCAGTGAGGAGCTGTGAAAGAATGACTCTCTTCTCCTTCTTCCCACTCGAAGGGGCTTTTCGTGCCTTTCAAAGCACCTCTCCTGCATGTGATCCAAGCCAAGTGAAATGACTTGTCCAAGATCTGAGGCCAGAACCCAGGACCCTTACCACAAAATCAGCTGGGTTCCCTCTCTCCCTCCCTTCATTTCTCCTTCCCTCTCTTTTTCCTTTTCTTTCTTCCTGCCATAAATATTTAAGTGGAAGAGGAGGGCAACAGGAGGATGGAATAAGTAGGGGTTATGGAGTGGGGCAACTACTGGATGGGAGTCAGGAGCCTTGAATTCTGGTCCTGGATTTGCTGTTAATTTACTGTGTGACCTTAAACAAGTCACTTTTCCTCTCTTAGCCTCAGGTGTTCTATAAATAACTAGGATAAGGGGGATGCCACTTCTGTCCTTTCACTTGGTAGAATCATTGTAAGAATAAATACAATGAAATATTCCTTTGTTCTTACAACTGCCCATCCATCCATCCATCCATCCATCCATCCATCCATCCATCCATCCATCCTTCTACCCATTTATTCGCTCATCCATCTACTCACCCATACATCCATCTGCCCACCCACCCATCTATCCATCCCCCTATCTGCCCATTCATTCATCCACCCATCATCCATCTGCTCCCCCATTCACCATCCCTCCCACCCATCTATCCACTCATCCATCCACCCATGTGCCCAACCATCCTTCCCCTGGGTCCCTGCTCTGTGCCATGAACAACAAGAAAAGGACTATGGCATTCAAGCCTGGATTGACTGCTGTCTCCTCCAGGTGATTTCCTAGCTTCCCTTGTGGAGATTGAGAGCCCATCCCTGTTTCTTCTTGGACAATGTCCCTCCAGTATCACACTTACCAGCTGCCTTTTGTCACAATTCGTCTTTAATTAGACTGGGAGGCCCTGAAAGGCCAGGACGGAGGCTGATTCAGCTCAGCACCCTCAGCACGGTTCAGCCTCAGTCCCACAGGAGCACGTGTGCATGTCCTCTGAGTTCACAGCTGCTGGGCCCTCCCAGCCCAAATAATAATTCACCCTTAGCTTCTCAGGATAGTTTGAACCAGAGTCGGGAGCCTGGGGTCTGAATGGTAAACAGTTGCCTCTGATGCCCTCTTCTCTTTGGAATCTTAGTCTTACCCTCTCTAGAGACAAACATTCTCACTCCGTCACTTCAGAGATCCAGAAGAAGCTGAGTCAAACCCTAGGTTACATAGAAAGCTGGTGGGGAGACTTGGAAAAGAAGCCCCGTCTTCTCATACTGGTTAGCAATCCACACAATCTCAGGCATTCAGGAGCTGCCCACGGAGACCTGCCATATGGGCCACCAGGAGGGGGAGTCAGCTCTAGATCATGGACCTCTCTCTCCATCTTTCTGTCCTTGAACCTGCCCAGCCAGCCCAGGCAGCCGTGCTGTACCAAGGCCCACTGGCTCTTCTGGCAAGACACTGGGGCTGAGTGGGGATTGGAAGGGGAATAGGGTGTTATTTTTGGGCTCAGGCCTGCTCCAGAGCTGCCAGGGCTCCACTGGCTGGCTGGGCTTGCCTGGTCTTTCCTGGTTCTGGCTAGCTGTGATGGTCCCCAGGCCACTCTGAGTGTCGGGGGTCAGGTCTTCCCCAGTGCCTGTAATGTGTCATTGGTAGCTGTGAGCTTTCCCCCAGCTTCTCTGCTCCCAGGGGCTGGTCCCCACTGGGAATGTGTACTGGATGGGCAGCTGCAAACGAACTGCCAGCAGAGGTGGCTTCACCCGCCCTCACCTCCTCCCTCCTGGAATCTCCATAGACTCAGCCACATTGGAAGAATTAGGGAATGCTGGCAGAGGGTGGTGGTTGGTTCCCATGGTGGGGACCGTGCATAAGTCCTAACACATTTGTGCTGTGTGTGTATGTCGGCTGCGGGAAGTGGGCCCTGGCTGTGCAGACACTGTCCTGGGGGCTCTGTGGGCAGGGCCTGTCCAGAAAGCCTTTCTCCTCGATTGGCCTCAGAACCTTTCTGGACCAGTAAGAAGCCTCCAGTATTTTTCTTTTTGCACTAGTTATAGATTCAGCTCATCATGTGTGGAAAAGGTCGAGTCTGGGGCCTGGCTCTCTCGGGTCCTGGGTCAGGAGCCACTGACGACACTCCATGTGACCTTGGAGGAGCCCTTTCCTTTCCACCTCCTCTGGGACTTCTATGGTCACTAAGAGCATGGAGTTGACCACCTGGGATGCAGGTGTTCACCATTTCAGAAGTGCTTCACATCTTCTGTCTTTACCCTCTACAGCTATCCTGCGTAGTTGGTATTCTCAGACCCATTTTACTGATAAGAAGACTGAATCTCAGAGAGGGTAAGGTCCATGCCAAGTCACATAGCTAGAAAATGTGACTTAAGATGGAAACTAGGTCTGTTGTGTTACAAAGACCATGCTTTTTCAACTTCTCTGTGCCTTTCTGGAACTCAGTGTTCTATAGGTCTCAAGTGCCTGCTGTATACCTGACCCCACTGGGCTGTGGCATAGGTTGGGGCTGTGGTCCCTGCCCTCATTGAACTGGGGAGCCAAGATCCAGGAGGACACCAGCACCACCCAGGCTGTGGCCTCCTGTGCCTGTAGGAGTGGTCCGGTTGGCCCAGGCTGTAAGAGTAGGCACAGCCAGAGCCTCCAAGGACTGACACTGTCAGAGAGGGGACTCCAGACAAGAATCCTAGGGATGGTGCTGAAGGGAAAGGGGGTTAGCTAGATGTCCCCGCCCCTGCAAAACTCCGGGAACAAACTTGCTGCCTTCCTCCTGGTTTTTTAAAAATTCAGCAAGGCCTCCACTCCTCTCTTTATATCATTAAGAAGTGATAGTAGCTAAAAACGTGCAGAGTGCCATCTATTTGTTGTGTCCTGTATGGCCTGTTACATGCTTGTTGTCATAGAAACCGCACAACCACATGGTGGGTGAGGTCCTATTATTATCTACATCTTATGCTGAGGGCATAAACTCAGTAGGGTCAAACCCCTGGCAGAGCAGGGATTTGATCCCAGGTCTGTGTGGGACTCTCTTGGCACCAGAATACTTCCTGGGGAGGCAGGAGGAGCAGGAGCCACCACTGGTCCTTTCCAGCCCAGCTCAGACAATAAGCAATGAGCTGGGCTTTGTGGGTCATGTTAGGAACCTGGGCCAGGGCATCAGTGCACTCCAGATCACTCTCTGGCCCTCAGTCTGCTTCTCTGCTGCTGGAGTTTCCTGGGAGGTTTGGCCGGGCTTTGAGGTATCAAGAGTCTGGCTTCGAGCTGGAATGAGACAGGAGATTCTGGGGTCTGGACCGTGAGGAAAAGGCAAGACCGGTCCCAGTCTGGGTGGGACATGCATCCCATGGCTGCTGTGTGCATCCAGCAGTCACCTTGCTGAGCGCCAGTGCCGGAACTGGTGACACATGGATTTGATTGTTTGGGAAATCTGTGTGGGGAGCCTGGGGTGGAGGAGCAGGGGCGGAGCAACTTATCAGCCTAAAAATAGCAGAGCATGGAATTCTGAGGGGCTTGAGGGTGCCCCATTCCAAATTTGGAAGTGGCCTGTGTGTTCTCCACAGTGAGTATCCTGCGTGGGTGGCTTTTTGGTGAATTGGGCAACACCATGACAGCAATACTGGAGCATAGAAGGTCCAGGCTCTGGGCCCCTATTGCTCATCTGGCTACCCAACAATTCCTGCCCTGGTCACCTGGTAAGGTGGTTAGGAGATGCATCTGGACAAATGTAAGCTGTGAAGTGCTACATACACCTCTGTTGTCATTGGAAAAAGGGAAAGCACCCTGGGAGGGCAGATTTTACAACAATGCCTGGGTATCTGGGATAAGCCTAAGCTCTCTCTGATGAGGTTCACAGCTTCCAATGCCTTTCAGTAGCTCCCAGCATATTCTCCTAGATGTTTCCTGTTGCTTCTTCAAGGTAAAATGCTTCCTTTGAGCTAAAATCAGAACAGCCTAACCATGGAATGGGCTGCACTCATAGGTAGTGAGAGTTCTGTCACTGGAGGCATTCAGGACAAAGCCAGACAATGCCTGCCAGGGAAATCATCTATTGCTTAAACTAGATGCTGGTCAACTTCCTATGACCACCCCCCTCCCGGCCATCTATCCGTGGGGGCTACATTCCATCTACTCTCTCTGCCTCGGGAGGGCTCTGCTCAGATCCGAGGCCCCCGCACAGCTGTAGACCTAGGAGTCTCGGCACTCGTTCTGTCCCCTCAGTGCTCATGGGGCTGGTCCTCACCACACCTGGGTCTCCTTTTCTGGACATGCACTAACGCTCTGGTCATGTCATCCTCCAGGCCTCAGTTTCCCTACCTACAAAATAGAGATGCTAACACCTGGCACTCCACCATGGCAGAGCTGGGTAGGGGCGAGATGACATCAGCTTGGCATCTCAGAAACCACAAGATTCTCTTTCAAAGACTCTCCTAGAGAGGATAGGTTGAAGTCTGGAGAGACGGTCCTGCTCATGGTCGCCGATGAAAGAGTGGCAGAACCAGCTCTTGAGTCCAGGTTTCTCTGTGTGCAGTCCTGTACGTGGAGCACACTCAAGTACCAAAGGAGTCTAACGTTACAGTTATGAACCTGACTTTGAGACTTGCCAAAGTCTGGCTGTGTGGTTTGGGGCAAGATATGCCAGGTCTCTGTGCTTTCGTTTTCTTATCCATACATCACGATATTCACCTTACAGAGCTGCTGAGGGGATGGAACAGTCACATGGGGAGGAGACCAGAGGCTAAGGAATGGGGCTGCAGAAGGCGGCTCAGGGTGGGCAAGTTGGAAAGGCCTGGCACTGAGAGACAGGAGGGTGGAGGGGCTGGGCAGTCAGCAATGTGTCTGGAGGGGTGGGGGAGGGAAGGTCCCTATCTTCAGAGATTCTCCTTGTTCAGGTCTTACTCATACTGAGGGTCTTAGCTCAAAGGGTTCTTCTCTGGCAGTCCTTCCCAAGCCACCAGCAGAGCTGCTCCTTTTTTTTTTTTTTGTCTTTTTTGTGACCGGTAAGGGGATCGCAACCCTTGACTTGGTGTCGCCCACACCGCGCTCAGTGAGTGCACCGGTCATCCCCATATAGGATCCGAACCCGCGGCGGGAGCGCCGCTGCACTCCCAGCGCCGCACTCTCCCGAGTGCGCCACGGGGTTGGCCAAGAGCTGCTCCTTTTGAGCTTTATGATACCTGTGGACAGAGAAGCTTTTTAAAAAGACCAGGGGGAGATAGACAAACCTGGGTTTGGAAGGCTTTCTAGCTGTATGACCTTTGGCCTTAGTCTTCTCAACTGTGAAATGTCAACTTCATGGATACGCTGTGAAAATGAAGTGGCTTAATATTGAGAATGTGTGTAAACGAATGGTAGCCATTGTGATGATGATGATGATGATGATGATGATGAAGATGATGACGTTCATCCATTCACCCACTCGTTTATTCAAAACCCCTGACTCCATGTATCCCTTGTCTGAGCTCCAGCTGGACACCAAGGACAAAAAACTCCCTGACTCCTGAGAGTGCAGAATCTAGGCGATCAACCTGCAAACCCACAATTCCAACCCAGTATAGTGCGAGTTATGGGAGGGGGTCCTATCAGATCCAGAGGACACACAGAAGGAGCCCCCCCAGGCTGCCAGGAGGAGTCAGGGAAGGAAGTGTTTGAGCTGAGGGTTGGAGGTTGAGTAGACTCTGCCCAGATGGATGAGCTGGAGAAAAGCACCTGATGCCAAGGCACATGTCATAGCCCAGAGGTGAGGGAGACCTAAGCATATGGGAGAGTAGAGCAGAATGCTGGACCCATGATCCCACCAGGGTCTCGGGACTATCTCTTTACCTAAGTGTCTGTGGAAAGTTTTGGCCAGAAGAACCCAACAGGAGGGGTGGGGTGATGAAGAAGATGATGATGATGATGAAGATGATATGAAAGTGATTTGATGTTTTGGTGGCACTGTCCAGGTCCTACTCCCTGAAGACTGCTGCTTGCAATTGGCTTGTGTAGAGCTAGGGCTGGGTCTGGAACTCAGACCCCTCAAGCCCGTTCACAAACCCTTCACACACAGGTCTATGACCTAAGCAACCAGCAAAAAGGTCCTTGGAGCCTTGGTTGAAGTAGGAATAGTCCTTATTCAGCACACACACGTCTGAGAGCTAGGCAGTACAAAGAGAAACCCCGAAACTCAACTGCTACCAGCAAAGTCAAAGAAAAACTAAGCAGCTGCCAGCAGGGTAAACATGCTCTATTTTTCGACACAAGCTCTGCCTGCCACCTCTGCTTCACAAACTGCAGAACACATAATAGCAACAAGCTAAAAAGATACATGGGTGCACATGCGCACTAACTCCACCCACACACAGCTTGTTTACAAGAAACGTGCTGCTCAACCGCCACCAGACCTGAGTGGAGGGAGCCTGACTAAACTATCTATTTTCCCCACAGCTTGCAAGCACTCCCTTACGTTTGGGGTGCACAGGCGGTGGGCAGTGGAGCCACTGAATGCTCTTGGTGGGTAGGAAAGAGCTCCACAGTCAAGAATGTCTGTTCCTGGCATTGCAGCCTGGGAGGGCCCTGAGGTGGCTGAGTTCCCCACCATGGGGTCGTATCCACCTCTGTGGCGCTCGTGCCTAGCACAAGGTGGCACCAACCAGGAATTCATGAATATTGTGAAGTCAGATCCCTTCATAGCCATACAGATGGAGAAACGGACCCTCAGAGAGGGACAGGGTCACACCTGAAGACAAAGTGGGATCTACATGCTTGTACCCTCTGGCCTTCTCCAGTCCACTGTCCCAGTTGGGCCCTTGCTTCCTGTTCGCCCTTCAGCCTGGTGGACACAGTCCTGGCAGGGGAGAGCTGGCAGGCGAGGCTGGAAGTCACCTCCGAGGGCCCTCCCCTGTAGCCCCTTTCCAACAAGGACTGCCCTTGGGCGGACGGTGACCCTCTAGGGACTCCTCGCAGCCATCCTTGTCTTCCTGACGAAAGGCATCTGGGGCCCACCAGCCCCTCCTCCGCCCAAGCTGGAAACACAATACGCCGATAATGATCTATTATTTATACAACGCCTTTCTACCAGATGCATCCCAACAAAGTTTACAAGCTGTCCCCGCTGACGGCGCAATGTATTCCAGATCCTCTCCGCTCCCGCCCCGCCCCCGCTCCCGCCCCTGCGCATCCTCAGGGGCCCGAATGCCAGCAGGGGCTCGTAAACCCACCTGAGGGACAGGAGAGCCCCGAGGGCGCGCAGGGACCAGCCGTCCCCGTCCCCTATGCTCTCTGGACACTGCCCTGCAGGGGTTCTCATGACTGGGGAAAAAAAGCCGTGGAGAGGAGCGGCGCGGCCGCGCTCGGGGTTTGAAGCCCGGCCACAGCTCGCGGCACCCCGCGGACCTGTCCCCTGGCCCTCCGCAGCCTCAGACCCGTGGGAGGGACGCGGGGAGGGTCCGGCTGGCCGGGCACAAATGTTCCTCCCAGTCACTTCCTCCGCGGCCGGCTGCATGAATGAGGATTTGTGTTCGTTCCCTCCCCATAAATTGCCCTTGGTGACCAGGGCCATGTCCTGTGTCAGAGTCCCTGACCACCAGCCTCGGACAAAACCTGCTTTGTGAAGTCCGGGTGGAAGACAAACAAATGATTATTACCTTCATTTTCCCCTCCCCCATCTTTTTTTCTTGGCCTGGAGTTAAGACCCTTTTTCTCTGTCAACAATCTTGACTTTGTTCCCTGAGAAGGAAACAGCTCGGGGAGGGACTTGCAGAGATGCTGCTTGCAAGAAAACCGTTTGGGAGGAGGGTGAAAAAAGACAGAGGTTACAGGAAATGGCAGACATTTTTTGTTGAATTAAACCATTAGGAGTGACCCCCAAACCAGAGCCAGGCAGAGGGAACAACTGGATACATTTAGGTCAGGACAAGCAGCCAAGTGAGGAGCTGAAACCAATTACCATAAATGAATGTTTCTCTTTTATTCACGACCACCGTGCCTGTTCCCAGGATGCTCTTGGGCGTCTTATAAAAACAGATGAACTCTCTGGTTTTGTTCGGGGAGTTATTAGCTAATGCAACTGTTGGGCAATTTATCAAACATTAGCACATGCTGCGATTAATGACCAAGAGAAGTCGTCACTGGCTGGTCCAAAGCCGCAAAGGCTGCCCGGACTTCAGGACTCAGGGTATGGTCTTCCACCCGGTGAGAAAAGCTTATTTAGGATGTTAGTGCCGTAAAAGTAACAGCCACCCTCAAGCCTGCCACTCCTGTAGGGTCCTTCTGGCCTTGACTGTCCATGGACACTTGGGTGTAGAGATGGTCCCGAGACCCTGGTGGGATCTTGGGGCCAGCATTCTGCTCTATGCTTTGGTTACCCCAATCTGCTTAACAGTCCCCATTGTCTTCCTCACCTCTGGGCCGTGGCATGTGCTGTGCTCTTAGCCTGGGGTGCCTTTTTCCAGCTTGTCCAGCTGACCAGAGTGTACTTCTCCAGCTCTCATCTCAAGCACTTCCTTCTCTGCAAAGCCTTTCCTGACTCTTTCTGGCAGCCTGGGGGGCTCCTTCTGTGTGTCCTCTGGATATGATAGGCCCCCCTCCCATAACTTGTACTCTATGGGTTGGAATTGTGGGTTCACCTAGATTCTGCGCTCCCAGGAGTCAGAGAGTTTTGTCCCTTTCTGTGTCCTTGGTGCCCAGCCTGAGCTCAGACAAGGGGTGTATTGAGGGTTTTTGAATGAATGAGTGGGTGGACGGCAGACCCGCCTACAACAGTGCCTTCCTGCCCTCCCGTGTTCTTAGGCTGTCTTTCTCTCAGCTCAAGTTTCTCCCTGTGGTGGAGCTGCAGGAAACATCCCACTGAGAGCCACATACGGGAGGAGGAAGACTTGGGTTTGTGGCCTGGTGCAGTAGCTTTCTCCCTTTAGGCCTCAGTCTCGTCATCTGTGAAATGGGCTAGCCAACTCATCTCCAAAGCTTCTTGAGGAGAAAGTTGCAGAGGTCTACATGGTTTTGGGGAGACTTTCAACCCAAAAGGGAAGGGAAGGAAGCAAACCGAATTAAAGGTGTCTTCCTGCTTGCCCCTTTGTAACTCTGACTTGAGGCAAGGAATGGTTCAGCTGCTTTAGAGGCTTTTGGCTAAAATGACCCTTTGTGTGGGGGAGGGGGGAAAAGAGCTGATCTTCAGATCACAAGGAGCTGGGTCCAGTCCTACTCTGCTGTGTCCTGGCTGTGTGACCTTAGGCAATTCATACCATCTCTTGGTGTCTCAGTTTTGGTTCTCAAAAATGGGACAATAATACTTCTTGAGGGAAAATCAATGTCCAAAAAGTGCTGGGTCCAGCTCCTGGCCCTGAGCAGGGACTCATTAAATAGTAGCTTCTATTATTGTTACTAATCATATTAACAAATGCCACCAGTAGGCGAGAAGCGTGGAGGGAGTGGCACTCAGTGTTATTTCTTGCCAACAAGATATTTTCTACTAGCCTTCGTGTTACTGAATTAACGTTTTCCCTCTCTGCTAATTCCACCAAAAGTGTTTTCATCTGAGCAGCGGTCCCCCTGCCAGACTCTGCACAGACCTTTCCCTGCAAGCTGCACTGTCCCAGCCGGCTGGGGCTGACATCTGCCAGCAAAGCAGACCACCTTCTCGGATTTTCCGTTTGCAGCTGGGAGAGAGGCAAGGCGGGTGGCTTGGCAGAGCAAATTACAAAGCAGGCTTCAGCTCCAGCTCCCTCCCCAGCAGGCAGGCCCCTTGTGTGGTGGACAAGGCACTGCCAAGGAGTCTGCCCGAAATGGATCTGGAGTAGCAGGCATCCCACTGGGGCATACAGGAGCCCATGAATTCCCCTGAGCTAGCAAGGGTAGCAGGGAAGGATGCAGGCAAAGAGCAGAGGGTCTTCCTGGGTGTGGGGAAGGACCAAGTCTCTGGGACTTCAGGCAGGTTGTTTTGCTTCTCTCAGACTCAGTTTCCTCTATCTGTAAAATGGGAACAAATATGGGTCCACAGTACCTTATCTGACATGCTTTGGGCCGGATGTGTTTGGAAGTCAGAATTTTTCAGATTTTTAGGAAGTAATGTTGTGCATACCATACTTTATAAAACACCTGCAGCTGAGTAAGGGGAGCCGCCTGTAAACTGTGCAAAGAAGTTCTTCCTTGCTCATTTCTACAGGAAAATGTATATTCACATTAAGTGGAATTAGTTAAGACCATAATAGTCTCATGTAGGTTAAGGTTGGGTTTTTTGATATCAAGTGAATTTGCTGCAAATTTATGGAGAAGTTCTCCTTTTTCAGATCTTCTTGAATTTTGAAATCAAGGGTAAAAGGCTGTGGACCTGTAATGTCTATGCCATAGGCTTGTGATGAAGACCAGATAGTGGATGTAAGGTAGCTTGCAGAGTTTTGGGAAATGGGGGATGTTTGCTTCCCCAGACCAGTGGTTCTCAGCCTTGGCTACACATAGGAGCCACCTGGGGGCTTTAAAAAGCATGAGACCCCACCCCAGGCAGCTTTAAATCTGCAACTGTGGGCCTGCAGCCCTGGCAGTGATGTTTCAAAGTGCTCCTTGGGTGATTCTTTGTGTGTGTGTGTGTGAAAGCTTTGCCGAGACCTAATTCATGTGCCATACAATTTACTTACTTATAGTGTACAATTTAATGGCTTTCAATATATTTAGAGTTGTGTTACCATTACCACAATCAATTTTAGAATATTTTGTCACCTCAAAAAGGAGTCCTGGCTCTTTTGCTGTCACCTCCTCCTCCCCCATCCCCCTAGCCCTAAGTGATCACTAATCTGCTTTCTGTCTCTATGGATCTTTTATTCTGAACATTTCGTATAAATGGAATCATATGATGTGGGGTCTTTTGTGACTAGCTTCTGTCACTTAGCACAATGTATTCAAAGTTCAGGGTTCATCCACGTCGTAGCATGTGTCAGTACTTCACTTCTTTGTGTAGCTGAAAAACCACATTTTGTTTATCTGTTTATCTGTTAATGGACACTTGGGTTGTTTCCACCTTTGGCTATTATGAATGACGCTGCTCCAAACATTTGAATACATGTTTTTGTGTAGACATATGCCTTTATTTCTCTGGGGTATATAAGTAGGAGCAGAATTGCTATATCAAGTGGTAACTCTGTGTTTAACTTTTTGAGGAAATGCCAGACTTCCAAAGTGGCTGCACCATTTTAGATTCCCACCAGCAGTGTTTGAGGGTTCTGATTTCTCCACGTCTTTGTTACTATCTGTTTGTTACAGCCATCCTACTCCATGTGAAATGGTATCTCATTGTGATTTTGACTTGCATTTCCTTGATGACTAATAATGTTGAGCATCTTTTTATGCACTTCTTGCCATTTTTATATCTTATTTGGAAAAATGTCTTTTCAGATGCTTCATCTATTTTAAAATTGGTTTACTTATTTTTTATTATTGAGCTTTAAGTATTCTTTATATGCTCTAGATACAAGTCCCTTATCAGATATAAGATTTACAAATATTTTTTCTCATTCTGTGCATTTTCTCTTCACTTTCTTGATAGGGTCCTGGGAAGCATGAAAGCTTAAAATTTTTATAAAGTCCAATTTATCTATTTTTTCCTTTTGTTGCTTGTGATTTTGGGGTCATATCTGAGAATCAATTCCCAAATTCAAGGTCTTAGAGATTTATCCATATGTTTTATTCCAAGAGTTTTATAGTTTTGTCTCTTACATTGAGGTCTTACATCATTTTGTGTTATGTTTGTCTATGGTGTGAGGTAAGGGTCCAACTTCATTCTTCTGCACTTGGCTATCCAGTTGTCCCTCCTTGGGTGATGCATGTACAGTTTGATAGCCACTGTCTTAGATCATAAATCCCAGAAGGTAAGAGTTTTTTTAACTGTGTTCTTGGCACCAACAACAGAAGCATAGGAATGAATGGATGGATGAATGATAATGTCTTTACTTCCAAGACTCCAATGAGAGCAAACGTGCCATGAGTCAGATATTCTGAGTGCTGGCCTGGGATCAAATGAGATAATGTTTATAAAGTACTGTGAGAAAAGGTCTGGGATTTGATGGGTGCCAACCTTCCTTTTGGGGAGAAATCCCTCTTGGTGTGGCAGAGCTTGTGTAAGGCTCTTTTGACAAACTTTTGATGGTGGGGAGCTCCTTTTCTACAGAGGTAGTCATTAAGGAGGAGTCTTGTGGACCTGACGGAGCGTTCTTCCTTTCACAGAGCTGACACCTGCCTTCTTGTAGCTTCTCCCTCTCCCCCAAGCCCCAACTCTGCCCTCTGGGACCCCACCTGGTGCTTCAGGTTCATGTGCTCTGGGCCAGCCCTGAAGATTGTGGGACAGTGAGGGCAGCTGCAGCTTTCTCTCCTGCAGGCTGAGCAGCGCCCACCTCTCCTGGAGTGAGGTTTTCAACCCCTCATACCCTGGCCGCCTCCTCTGCATCCATCCCAGCTATCCCTGTTCTGTGAAAGGCAGGCCCAGGACCTGACACCAACTGGCATCTAACCAACCAGGCCTAAAGAAAGTGGGTCATTTTCCTCCCTTCATTTGGACTGTGCTCTATTAATTTAGCCTGAGCTCACTATAGCTCTTTTTAATTAGCCCCAACACACTGCTTACTCAAATTAAGTTTATGATACTTATGAATAATATAAGATAAACAATATATTATTTTATTACAGTATATTGTATTATCAATATTATTATTAATAATATATTAGGATATGTTAATGATGATGGCTATCATCCACTGACTGCTTACTTTATGCCAGCACGATGCACAGTACTTTATAAACATTATCTCATTTGATTTTCTTTCAGGCAGTTATTATTGTACCCTTTTTGGAGAAAGCTGAGGCTCAGAGAAGCTAAGTAGCTGACTCAAGGCTATGGAGCTTGGACCTATGTTTGTCTGCTTTCAAAGGTCCTGATTTCAAGCTCTGTGCTCCTGCTTCCTGGTGACTATACTTACTAATGGGTGGCGCTGTCCTGTCTGCCCTGCCTGCCCTTGTACAGCTGGTACTGAGCCTGGGGCATTCCAGCACCCTCAGCCCTTTGGTTTTGTCATCCCACATACCTGCTCTCCCTTCTGCAGTTATAGGCTTCCCTCGGTGTTTCTAGCCTGCCCTCTATGTCTTTGCGGACAAAAGTCCGATCCGGTCAGGGATGAACAGAGGCAGAATCCTTAGCATGTCACTGTAGCCTCTGCCCAGACTAAGTAATAATCCTTCCAGAATGTGCTGTCAGTGGGGCCCACTCACATACATTGCCTTTTGGGCCCCTGGCACCTCCCCTGTACCAGGGCACCTTCCTTTTCCTGGTGCTTGGCACACCCCATAGCATGTGGCCAGGCATGTGCAGTCCACCTTCCCCTTTCAAGGAGGAGTGGGCAGGGCTTATTGCACAGATGGCACGGAGACCAGCCGTAGCTGCACTGGACCCTGCTCTGCAGACTTGCCCTGTGCTCCTCAAGAGGCGCTCACTATTCTCACACAGCCAGCCTGGCACAAGCCCCTGCGGCTGGGAGTGAGTTGGGTGCAGCCAGCAGAACCTTTGGAGGATGGCACATGTAAAGAGGATAAAAGCCCTTGGAACCACTTCACAAGTTCATTAGGCACATTTTCAAGGCCCAAACAGGCTTCAGGAAGTTACAGAAATAGCTGGGGGTGTATTTCTAGTCAATGTGGTCAATTCAATTCAATTCAATTCAATTCATCATAACAAACTAGACACAATCCCTACCTCCTCATCCACTCTTTCATTTATTCATTCAGTGATTCCCTCATTCATTCATCGTTGTATTAAATTACTTTTATTTGTTCATTCATTCATTCATTTGCCCAGATATCTGGATAGCTGCACTTCCTCTCTGCTTTCAAATCTTTTTCTCAAATGTCACATTAGTGGTGAGGCCCCCAGTTCCATCCCCCATGACAGGAAAAGCCCTTTCTCTGTTTTAGTTTTCTCTTTGCATCTTCCTAATATATGATCTAATTTACTTATTTGTTTTATTCATTGTTCCACTCTACCAACTATAATAAATAGGGATTTTGTCTTTTGCTTTTATTACTAGATCCTCAGTGCCCAGAATAGCAACTAGCACATAAAGGGTTTAAGACATGTTTATGGAATTATAAGACCCACTCATTTATTCAATAAATACAGCTCTGAGAGTCCACTTGAGAGAGAGTTGCTTTTGAAGGACATCAGGATCCAGGCTAGGCACTTGGGATGGAGGCCTGTGGACTGAGCTTTGAAGGTAGGGAATGCTGATGTTAACAGAGATATTAATGAGTGATGGATAGAACATTCCAGGTTGGTGGGACAGCTAGTACAAAGTAAGTGGAAAAGAGTGGACCAAGTTTGTGAGATGTTCCTGACGCCTAATGCCTGGATTTAGTGAGCAATTGAATATGGGAGCTGAGGGTGAGGGAAGCCTTGGGGATGCCTGAGGTTGTGCATTGGAGAGTCTGGGTGGAAAGTGATGTCATTAATCAAGGGCGATATTGGGGGCTTCAAAAGGAGAAGGAAAATGATGGTTTCAAGACTTCTCTTTCAAAAGCAACTTTCAATTACAATTTGACCCACATTTTTTGTGTCGTGTTGATTTTATTTTTGATTCATGTCTGCTGCTGCTAAATGCCAGGAGAAGAGGGTATTTTGGCCGCCTCATCCATCTCTGCTGTCTTACATCTGGGTGTCTGTGAAATGTGGCTTCTTGGTACGAATGTGAAAGGGGGTTGCACAATGGAAGATCTGCCCATGAGCTTTCCTTCACTGTGGTTGGAATGGGCTCTGGCGAGACTGGGATGGGAGACGAAGCATTAATGTTTGACACTTGGGCCCAATTGCCTCTAAAAGACTGTCCGCCTTTTGAAAATTATAGATAAGCTTGCTTTGGAATTTTGAGCAAACATCAGCCACAGCTCCACAGCTATGGATTTTATGTAAAATTATAATCAGAAGAAGAGGAAGACTGGGAGGAGCATCTGGGAAGACTTCCTCGGGGAGGAGTCATTGAAGGGCTGTTCCCTGGTAGAGTGAGCAGACCTGCTCTGTGAGGCCCCTGAGGGAGCAGAAGGAGGCAGCCCTAAGGCATGAGGAAGGACCATCTCATAGTCAGATATTTCCAGGGACGGGATGGGTTCACTCCAAAAATAGTGAGCTCCCTGCCCCGCGAAGTGTGCAAGGAGTCAACTGTTAGGGAGGCTGCAGAGTGGCCTCTTGTTCTGGGTGGGTAGCTGGAGTGGTCTTCACTTTTGAGGGACTTCCAGGACTCATATCTTAAGCTGCTAAGAGATTTCGAAGATTGAACATGTCACATCATTGTCCCTTCCCCACATAAACCCCGAGAATCCTTTTCCCCCAGGATTCAAAACCATGGCCTTGAATGATGGAAATTAAGGCAGCAAGAATACATCCTAATAAAAGTCTTCCAACTAATGAATGAAAAAAAGAGACAAAATTTGGCATCACTTGCCATTTTGCAGTACCCAAGGAATTAATGGATCTAGACATTGAGCATTGTCTTAGTCCATTTGGTGTTGCTATAACAGAATACCACAGACTGGGTAACTTATAATGAAAAGGAATTTATTTGGCTCACGGTTCTGAGACTGGGAAGTCCAAGAGCATGGCGTTGGCATCTAGCGAGGGCTCATGCTGTGTTATCCCATGGTGGAAGGTGGAAGGGCCAGAGCGCGCATGTGAGAGAGCAGGCATGGGGAGGAGCTTAACATTTTATCAGGAACCCATTCCCTAACAACTTTAATCCATTCTCTGTGCTCACAACCTAAGCTCCTCTTAAAGGTCCCACTTCTCAACATTGTTGCATTGGGGATTAAGTTTCTAACACATAAACTTTGGGGGACACATTCAAACTATAACAAGCCCCATTGGCTGCTAGCAATCCCAGAAAGAGACATGGCCAGATGTTACGTGCTTCTGATGAAAACATAACCCTACCTACTGTCTTGCTAAAGGAGATTGAGCCTGAATCTACTCTCTGGATCCAGCTGCCAATTTGAAGGAGAAACAGGGCAGATACACATGGTGAATGGCACTGTGAATAGGCAATCCGCAAAATCCAGAATGTGGAGACTCTATAGGACAAAGAACTGGGGTTCTTCAACAGATAAGTGCTCAGGAAAAGCAAGGGATTGAGGTGGAAAGTTAGGGATCAAAAGAGACCTGAAAGACATATCAAATATAGAAAATAGACATAACTTAATGATAGCGTCCAGAGGTGTATGTTTGGGTAATAAAATTATAAAGAAAAGCACGAAAATGATAATCACAACAGGTAGGATTTGTGTTCCTTTTGGGAACGGGGGAGGGTTGTGATGGGGATGAGCACCTGGAGGGGCTTTGCGGGGGGCTGGCACAGCTGTATTTCTTGACTTTGGCAATGATTACAAGGGTATTCACGTTATAATGATTCATTAAGCTAAATGTTTGCTTTGTGTGGTTTTCTGTTATTTTACAATAAAAGGTTAGAAAGACTAAGTCACAGATGCAGTGGTTTTATTACCCCTCCAGCACCTTTATGTTTGTAGCCCTTGTCCACTGTGAGTGAGGTGACCCTGACTGGCGGTGGTCTCTTTCTTCTAGCCTCCTATGCACTCTGAAATGTAGAGATAAAGAAATAAAGAAAATGCAGAAAAATCACTGAGATGGAGAAAATCATTGCTTAAGAACATCAGCAACAGCAATAACAACAGGAAGCCCTTTTGCAAAATGTGCAGGTCTCCACTTGAGTTGATGCGTCCCTTCTAACTAGCCCCTCTTTGGGTGAGAATTGATATGGATCCAAGTTGGGGAAAGGTAGAGGTAGTGGTGGTGGGCCAG
The DNA here is from genome assembly GCF_000696425.1 of Galeopterus variegatus. Lineage (NCBI taxonomy): Eukaryota > Metazoa > Chordata > Mammalia > Dermoptera > Cynocephalidae > Galeopterus > Galeopterus variegatus. The sequence goes on along the minus strand of NW_007727728.1, from coordinate 181,408 downwards.
CTGGGTGCCCGAGAGAGGCCTGAGGCTGTCTCATCCTTCCCATCCCCTGGGACTATCACTGCCTGGCAGTGTGGCTTGGGAAGCTCTGGATGTTGCCTGAGCCTCTCAGCCTCCTGGGAGAGGTGCTAATTGTTTTCCTGTGAGATAAGGCCCAGGGACATATTTAGATAAAAACAAAATCAAGTTGAAATCCCTTGGGAGATGGCATGGAAAGGTTACGGAGGAGCCTGCTCAGTGGCTCCAAGTTTTATAGTCTGGTATTCAAGGACCCTGGCCCTTGTCCTGTGCTGGAGACGTCCACCAGGGCGCCAGAAGTATGGGTGCTTTTGTGCATGCGTGCGTGCGTGTGTGTGTGTGTGTGTGTGTGTGTGCATGCACGACTGTGTTGGGGATCCTGAAAGGGACAGGCCTGACCCCTGCTCTCAGGGGCTCAAAGGAGGGTTCCCTGGGATGGAACTGGCAATGGCAGCAGTGGAGAAACCCAGTTCTGGGAGTTGGATGCCCTGGCACTGTCCTGAACTCTGCTGTGTGACTTCAGGGAAGCCACATGACTTCTCTAATTCTCTGCTGCCTCACCTAAAAAATGAAGGGACAGAATATGATGGCCCAGAGTTCCCTCCCAGCTTTAACAGTAAAGGACTCTAAACTGAAAGATTTCTCTGGCTCACATTTCTTTGACCCTCCTGCTGGACACCAAAGGCCTTTTTTTCCCCTACAAAAAGCCTGCAGCCTATGCAAACACCTCTCTCCTGGGGGAGGTACAGAGCTGCTTGACATTAACCTTCCCATTTCTTAGAATATTTGAAAGGGAAGTACATCCCCAGCTTTCCCAGCTCACTCTCAGAGCCTGTGGCGCACCTTGTGAGAATTAGAAAGAAGTGTTCCTGAGCAGGTGCTGCCCAGTGTTCTCATAGTCAGGCAAGCAGAGAGCGGACGGTGTGTTTGTGCAAATTGGAAAGCGGAGCCCTTTTTTTCAGAAGTCAGAGCCACATGGCAGTGCCCATAGCTTGGGGAGCAAAACAAGAGCTGAATTTCAGCTCCACACACTCACGCTCTTGGCAGGGTGTCTTGGACAGTGAACAACCTGTGCAACTGCATGTGGACTGTTTTACTACCTTGGGTTTCTGAAGGGGCCAGACATCTATTCTTGCTCCCACAAAAGAAAATAAACAAGCAAACAGAGAGGCGTCCTCAAGGAATTCCTTTGCACATGGGCTCTAGTGCTCAGCACAGGGCCTGGAAGAGAGTAGGGACCAAAATGATTTAATAGATCACTCCACATCATGGCTACCAGCTTCAGCTGCAACTCAAACGAGTCTGCAGACATCCTGGTCTACTGTTCAAGTTTTCTTCCATCTCCTCAGATCTCTACCCCCTCAGCCAGCAGACCCCCTGCTCTCTATTCACAGAGAAGCAGACGCCAGCCCAGGGGTCTTCCTCAGCTGCCTGCCACCACGGCTCCGAGTCTAGCCTCATCCCCACCATCACCCTCCTCCCTTGCCGTCTCCAGCCACGCAGCCCATCTTGCCTTCTCCAGATTTATTCCCCCACTTCTCCCCCACCTAACTCATCTACTCACCTTTCAGGGCTCCCTTCAGCATAACTTCTTCTGGGGAAGTGGTGGGGGGCTTCCCTGACACCGCCTGTCACAAACTCCGGTAGCTTTCATTACTTTTGCACAACACTCTGTGCACCTGTGGTCTAATCCTTCAGTCTCCTCCCCTGGTAGACTGTAGGTTGCCTGGGGCTGGGGTGGTGTCTGCTTTGCTCATGTGCTGCAGCTTCAGTGCCTAGTCCCAGCCTGATATGTGGAAGGGGGTGGGGGTGACAGTTGCTCTCTGTGGCTGAACAGACACATGACTGTGTGGTGAAATGAGGTGTATACTAATTTGTGGATGAACACTCTGCGCTCCTGTGGCTCACGCCCCTGCCTCATCTGCAGCATGGAACTGTGGACCCCACGAAGGTAAAAAGTGGAGGGAAGAGTACAGATTGTGCAGGCCTGTCCTGCTGTTCTACAGCTGAGAGAGTAAAGGAGGAATGGGCCTGCCCGAAGTCCCACACGAGGGAACAGCAGAGCCCAAGCTCCATGTGGGGTCCTTGCCCTGGTCTAGTGCCCAGAGGGGAGAGATGGTCCAAGGGGCGAGCTCTTGGTAGTAACTACTAATGATACTAAGTGATGCCTCCATGTGCACAGTCCTTTACAGTTTCCAAAAGGCCATCACTGTGCCCTCACACAGGGTCCATAGCATGCTGGCTACCCCCGATCTTCAAATGGAGAAACTGAGCTCAGTGCCTTTTGTACGTGGCTGAGGCTGCTGCTTCCTTCCCATGTCCCTGGGTGATAGAGTTGGGATGTGTTGTGCCCCCAAAACTCATGTGGAAATGTGATCCCCAAAGTGGCAGTGTTGGGAGCTGTTTGAGTCATGGGGGCAGATCCCTCATGAATGGATTAGTGCTCTCCCTGGAGGGTGGGGCAGTGAGTGAGATCTCGCTCTAGTAGTTCCAGTGAGAGCTGGTTGTTTAAAAGACCCTGGCACCTCCCCTCTCTCTCTCTCTTCCTCCCACCATGTGATCTGCCTGTACCCACCGGCTGCCTGCTCCTTTCTGCCATGACTAGAAGCAACCTGAGGCCCGTGCCAGATGCAGCTGTCCCAGAATCATAAGCCAAATAAACCTCTGTTCTTTATAAACTACCCAGTCTCAGGTATTCTGTAATAGCAACACAAAATGGGCTGATACACTGGGAAAGACCACCTCCAGGGCCATACAAGAGAGGGGGCCTGACCCTTAGGTTTCATTAACTTCATGGTAAATCTGCTTTTGAAGGAGTGTGTGTGTGTGTGTGTGTGTGTGTGTGTGTGTGTGTGTGTGTTTCAGCATCAGTTGAGGTTGGAGAGGGAGGCTGGGCCAGATGTGGGGTCCTGGAACGCCAGGGGAAGGAGTTTGGGTTTTGCCCAGCAACGGAGGGGAGCCATAGGTGGTCCTTGGTCTAGGGTGACATGCAGGAGTGGGTTTTGGGAAGACACCTCTGGTAGGTATAAGGGTGGGCTGGTGGGTGTGAGTCGAGGCACTGGTGGGGGAGGTGTAAGTTTGATTTATCAGCTCTGTAGGACGAGCTGCTGGGCAGAACAGGATGGTGGGGGGGATGGTGGAGGTGAGACCTGTAATGTCACTAGCTTCAGCCTGTGGAAGAATAATTATCTCATATTTTGGGAGCAGTAAGGCAGCCGGTCAGCATCTGGCCTGGGACAGCACTGCCTCGCCACTCATGGTCATGTAATGAATCCCACCGGAGTTGTTTCCATGAGGGCAGCTCACTGGGGAATGGGGAAGGCAAGGCAGGGCTGGCTGGGTGCATTGTTGGGAACTGGGGCGGGTGTCAAGGAGAGGCATGGGGGTCACCCGTCACTGTGCTGGCCATGGGCACCCAGGGAGCTTTTGTGTAGGGCATGTGTAGGGGAGAGTAAGACAGACAGCCCAGGACTGGGGCAAGGGAGGCTCAGGAAAGCTTTGCCGAGTGAGCAACCTTTGCAGCTGACAGCAGCCCTCATTGGCTGGGACAGGAACTTAAATCCCAATTTGGCTCTTTCAGTGTAGGGGACAGGCCAATGCTCAAAACAAAACAAATCCTTGACTGGGGGCAGGAGACATGACCCAGAGGCCAGCTCTGTCACAGCGCTGCTGTGTGACCTTGAGTAAGCCCCTTGCCCTCTCTGGCAATGGATGGATTAGGCTGGATGCTCTCTCATCTCAAGGTCATATGGGAAAATGAGGCCTGTCAGATCTCCAAGCTCCAGAGGCAAAGCCCTGTGACCTAGTTGAACAAAACTGTAGCTTCCAGCTCCTGAGGGCAGGTACTGAGTGGGACCCAGTGCAGGACTGGAACACAGTATGGCCTCAGGAAGTGCTTGCTGAACTGGAGTGGTGACTAATCCTCTGTGGGGAAGGCCACTGGGTCTATGTTCCAGGAACAGACCTCAACCCTAGGCTCTGGGAGAGAGAGGGAGAAGTGGAGACAGGGATGGCACTAGCCGTTACCAACGCCTTTCTGCAAATTAGAAAAAGACACACCCATGGGCGGGCACATCCCAGTAAAATTGGGCCAGTGAAGGTTCTGGAAGCACCTGCCTGGTGCCAGGGTAGGCTTCACAGTGCTCCCCCATACAGGAGGTATTATCAGCTCCACTCATCAGACGAGGCACCCATGGAGTGATGGCGCCAGCTGCAGAAGGGACCTGTCTTTGCAGAGGGTGGCAGGGCTGAGGCCTGGCACCTCCTGCCCCGTGGCCCACGGCCACCAGCCCAAGGCTGACCTCTTGGAGTGGGGTGGAGGATTTTCACAGTGCAGCTTCCCGAGAGAGTGGGATTAAGGGGGACTGCTCGGGTGGGCCAGAGCCAGGGGCCACGGGGACGCCAGGCGGAAACCCAAAACCTCCGCAGCTGTTTCCAGTTTGCCGCCCTGGCTGGACTGCGGTGGGCTGCGCAGAGCGAGTGAGTCGTCGCAGAGCTAGAGAGCCCATAGGTCTCTGTCTCTCTGTCCTGTCTCTGTCTCTCCCTGCCTCTGTCTCTCTTCTCCATGGCATCCCTCTCTTGTCTTCCCTGTCTCTTTGGGGATCTGTCTCTTCTTCTCTCCCTGACTTTTCTTTGTCTCATGGAATCAAGGAAATAGTGGGTGTCTCTCATCCCTCTGAAAGGAGGATACCGGGTTCTCCTGACCACAAATTTTCTAGGGCTTTTCTCCACTGGACACTCGCTGCACCCTGCACTGCCATGCAGGGAGGAGCTGTTGGAAGCCAGAGCTCAGAGCTCAGAGCTCAGGTCAGGACAGCAGAGGACTTGTGGAAGTTCTGCCAAGGGCTTTGGGGACATACTTCACCTCCCAGCCAGGCTCTACTCCTCCACACCCACACCTTCCTCTCGTGGGCATCTCTTCCACCTGCTTCCATCTCCCACCCCTCAGGCTCACAGCATGGCAGTCCCCATGAGTGGCTGGGTTTCAAGCACTGACTTCACACTCCAGGCAGAGGCAGGAAACCTCTGCCTCCCATGGTCTCAAAGGCCTGCTCCTACCTAGGAGCTAACACCTGAAGATAGCTCAGACAGGGATGTGGTGGTAGTGGAGGAGCCAGAGCCTGTACTATGGAGTCACACAGACCTGGGTGCAAACTGGACTTCACTGCTTAATAGCGGTGCTCCACTGAGCAGACACCCTGAGTCTCAGTTCTGAAATGAAGTGGCCCGTGGGCAAGCAGCAGACACAGTGCTTGGTGCACAATAGGCTTCAGGACATAGGACTTGCTGCTCAATCCCTCCCCAGTTCGCTGCTCCATATGACCCCACCACTGCTCTGTTCTAATGCCCTCCATGGCTCCCCAGCACCTATAGAATCAAACCCAAAGCCTTCCATTGGCAGTGCAGGCCTCCCATGATGGCTACCTAATCTACCTTCCAGGTTCTTATCTTACAAGTGCTGAGAGAAGCTGAAACAACACACCTAACATGCTCCCACTGCCATACCTTTCCTTGGGCTGTGACTGTCACCAGGAACACCTTTCCCACAGCCTCCCATTGTCCCCATATTTGTGAAGCTTAAGGTCTATGAGGCTTTGCCTGGCACCTTCCCTAGTTACTCAGCCAGGAGAGGGTCATTCATTCCTTGCCTCACTTGCCCAGGCAGCTTCCCAGAGAATCAATTGGTGCCAGGCCCTGACTAGGCACTGGGGTCAGACAAAAGAGCCAGACCAGCCATGCTCTTGGGTGGCTCCAGCCTGGTGGGCAGGGGGACAAGCTTCACCTCTGGCACCTGGGCAGGAGGTCTGCCAGGCAGAGGGGCATGAGGGCAGAGCCACCGAGTGCAGCTGGCAGGAGCTGCAGTGGGCCCTCCAGGATCTGGCCCTGGCCTCTTCTCTGCCTGCCCTCACACTTTCCAGCTCACCGACGGTGGAGTTCCTGGGTTGAGCCTCGGAGTTTAAACTCCAAGCCACAGGCCAGACACCAAGGCCCTGGGTTACCACCTTGGGCAGAAGCCCCTCCACGAGCAGAGACCACTGGCTCCACTTGCTCACCTTTGGGCCAAGGAACTCAACACTTCCAGGTAGGAGAGGGAAGAGCTGGCTACACGCATGTTTGAATTCTGTTTCTCTTACTTCCTTGCTTTGAATCTTGGGCAAGTTCCTTAACCGACATGTTTCCGACCTGGGCCGGTTCACCCCTCCTTAGGCAACCTGGTGGTCCCCCGCTCCCGGGAGGTCACCATATTGATGCCGAACTTAGTGCGGACACCCGATCGGCATAGCGCACTACAGCCCAGAACTCCTGGGCTCAAGCGATCCTCCAGCCTCAGCCTCCCGAGTAGCTAGGACTACAGGCGCGCACCACCGCGCCCGGCCTTAACCGACATGTTTGAACCTCAGCTGCTTCTTCTGGAAAATGGGAATAAAGGAGATAATCCAGAACGATGCTTTTTAAATTTCAGTGCGTATCACCTGGAGGACTTGTTAAAACAAATTGCTGGACTCAACCCCTAGAAATTCTGATTCAGTAGGTCTGGGAGAGTGTCAAAGAATTTACATTTCTGACCTACTTACAGGTGATGGCTGATGCTACCAGTCTGCAGACCATGTGGCACTGAATGTTACTGATAAAGGAAAAATGGGCCAGCACTGTTGTAGTTGTTCTTACAGCATCCCATGACATGTGTTGGTGCTCGTGCCTGGCTGCTCTCTCTGGGACAGAGCCCTGGTCTGTCTCTTTCCCTCTGACCATACCCGGCTGGGCTCTGGGCAGCAAACACTCTCTCAGCTGAAGACCTGACAGCTTGGGTTGTCAAAGTCAAGTCACTATAAACCTGACAGCTGTCCACAGGGCCTTAGATGAGCAGTCATTTCAGCAGCTTGGATCTGGAAGAGGTCCAGAGGGTCAGGCCTGGTGTGTGGGTGGCCAGGGGGGAGTGACCAGCTCAGGCCCAGGACAGTCCTCCCAGAGCACTTGCTGAGGCTCTTCCTGGGCCCTGTGGTCACTGCTGGGCTGGGCTACAGTCCAGATCCCTACTGTTAGAGCACATCAGGAAGCCATTGTGATTCTCAAGCTAAAAAGTCATCATGGCTGGCATCACTGAGCACCAGGCTCCGTGCAGTGCTTCAGGTGCTTAGTTTTCTTTAGTTCTGAAAACAGGTGTCTGAGCAGGCACTGTTTTCATCCCCTGAAACTTAGAAGTTAAATAACTTGGTCTAGGTCACAGGTGAGGGGATGGGACTTGTCTAAAGTCATAGTGTGAGTTCATTGTGGGACTGAGGGCTAGGGCTAGTCACCCACTCCTGGGGTGCTTCCTCTTTATCCTGTAGTCCAGGATGGTGGTGATGGCAGCACCCTTCAATCCCCTTCTGGTGCAAGACTTGAGGTAGCAGCCCCAGGTGTGTCACAAAGCTGCAGTGCTGTGTGTGGTGTGTGGCGTGTGCTCGTTTTCTGAGCCCTTACTATGCACCGGTGCAATGCACACATCTCATTTGAGCCTCCATCTACCCCTGATGAAACCCAGAAATCAAAGCCAAGGGCACTGAACGCACAAACCTGGAGTCTCTGGACACCTCGAGACCCCACCCCCTCATCTGACAGTGTTGCCCTCACAAAGTGTCCTGGTTACCTGGGCAGCTGCCTCCTTCTGTGGGCCTCTTTCTCTCCCTCCGATGAGTAAATGTTGGGCCATGATCTTAAAGTTCCCATCCACAATGTGGAGTGATAAGTGCCCTCATCATGGTGATGTACTGAGCCTGATCTTGGACTCAGGCTGAGCCTGACCCTGTGTGGGGTACTGTCACTGACAGGGGCACTTGGAGAGGGGGTGCAGCATTGCAGCTTTTCTCAGACCAAGATCTTTTGTCATGAAGTACGTTTATTATGCGAATCTACGAAATCCCTGCATATGTTTATATAGAATTGTAGACTCCATTTTTGTTCAGAAAAACAACACCAAAATGTCTATAGTGAAACACTTTTGAAGTCACCACTAATTGTGTAAGGCCCCTGACATCAAAGGCAAGGCAAGAATTTCTTCTCAGGGCTCAAAAATGGGGGTGGGTGGGTGGTGAGGCCTGCCTCCAGAGCTCTGGGGGAGTTTGAAGATTTGGCTCCAGGTTTTTGCAGTCAGGACCCTTGGCTTTCGTTTCTGGGTTTTGTTACCTGAGGGGAATATGAGAGTGTGTGTTGACCTGTTTGTCTGCAGGTCAATGTGAGTCTGTGCAAGCATGAGCATGCATGTGTGATGCGTGTGTGATGTGTGTGTGCTTGTGGGTGATGCAGGCTACATGTAGTAAGCATGGAAGTGTCTGGATGGGTCTGACTTTATGTCCAGGTGTGTGTGGGGTGGCATGGGTTGTGAGAGCCTGTGTTGGGTAGGTGAATTTGGAAGGTCTTGGAGGTCTATGTGTGTTACAGGATCCTTTGGGAATTTGTTGTGGGTTTGTGGAGGGCTATGGTGTGAGTTGGGCCTGGGTAATAAAGCTGACTAGGACCCGACTAGGACACTAAACAAATACAAGAAATATATGATCTTCCAAATTCCAAATCTTTCCAGAGCTGCGGTTTGGGTGGATAAAAAAGCAGCAGTTGGAAAACAAACCATCAAATGAGACTATTTCTGATCCACTTTTTGCTTTGAAGAGAAACCAGCCCCAAGTGACAGTGCAATTAATAACAATCGTTCCAGCATTCACAGAAAAGATGTGTTTCCTGAGGGAGCCCGGGGCACAAAGACAGTCATGGAGCCAGGCAGATGAGTGCAGGGGTCACAGATTGTGTGGCTCCCCAATCCCCCCCCAACATTGCCCTTGATGGGTCGCTGCCTATCCTGTTCCCACTGCTGGGTAGAAAACACCAGTGACGGTGATAATAACATGTGTAGTGAATAGGTCAGCCACTGAGCATTCCATCTCCCCAGTTTCCACCAGTTCTTGCCAGGGACATAGGTGATTGCACCTGAGGGAGACAGTTCAGAAAGAACAATAATTTAAAATAAATATAAAAAGTGTCCTCAAAGAGATGAGGTTGGATATTGGAAACAAAAAACAGGCCTAAGTAATTGTAGAGGAGAAACAAGGGGAGATTCTGGATGTGAGAGAGTTTATTACCAAAACCTTCACTGAAGTAACTTCTAAAGGGTGTGTTTGGGAAGAAGGATATCGAACCCAGAAAGAGGGCATGTGATGCAAAAAGGAATGCTGAGTAAAGAAAAGTAAATATGATGATACATTAAAACAAACACTGCCTATCAAACAATAATAATATAATATTAAGAATTATGACTAATTAGGTGGTCAAAAATCAAGGCAGAACTAAAATGCTGTAGAGTAATATCATATAAGATGGGAGGAACGATAATTTAAGTTGAAGCATTCTAAAGTCTTTGTATTTTGGGAGAGGAGGGAAAAGACTATTTAGATTGTGTTAAGTATGCATGTTAAAAATTTAGGGGTAACTAGTAAAAAGGTTGAAATAAAATGTGTAACTTAGAGCCGGCCTGGTGGCGCACTGCTACAGTGCGCCGCTTGGGAGCGCGGTGGCGCTCCCGCTGAGGGTTCGGATCCCACATACAGACAGGCCGCTCACTGGCTGAGTGAGGTGTGGGCGCAACACCGAGGGTTGCGATCCCGTTGCCGGTCCCGGTCCGGTACGGGCGTGACACTGAGGGTTGCGATCCGTTGCCGGTCACGAAAAAAGACAAAAAGGAAAAAAAAAATGTGTAACTTATATACCAGTAAAGAAAAAATGAATTTAAGAGAAGCCTTGATTAATTAAAACAAAGAGCAGAAAAAGAAAATAAAAAAGAAGCAGAGAAGGAGCAGGGTAACAGAACACAGAAAATAAGATGGTAGATATAAATTCAAATATATGAGAAGCCCCAGTAAATGTAAATGGACTAAAATCTCCAGTTAAAAGATAAGGATTGTCATATTGGGTAAAAATGAACAAATGTAATTGTCTGCCCCCAGCTGGCTATATGCTGTTTACCTAAGACACACTTAAAATGGAAGGACCCAGAAAGGCTGAAAATAAAGAGTTTGAAAAAGATATTGTGAAGATAAATAAGGCTGATGAATGACCACTTAATTACTAAATCCTGAAATGTTTATTAATAACACATTATGACCAGCTGTATTTATTCCATCAATGCAAAGATGGTGTGACATTTTGAAATCTAACTCAATTCCAAATATTAACAAAGTAAAAGAAAACAATTATCTCAATGGGTTCAGAAAAATCATTTGGTAAAATTTCATATCCATTTATGATAAAGCTCTCAGTAGACCAGTAATATAAGGAATATTCATCAACCTTAGAAAAGGTTTCTACCAAGAACTTACAGCAAACACAGTATATGATGGGAAAATATTTGAAGTATTCCCTTTAAAATTAAGAATTTGGCAAGGATATCTGCTATCACTGCTTCAATTCAACATTGAATTGAACATTTGGAATTCCTCACCAAAATGGTAAGTCAAGATGAAGAAATAAACCATACTGTAATTGATTATGATAGGATATAAAGACCTATGTAGAAATCTAAGAGTATCTACAAACAAAACTACTAAAATGAATAAGAGCTCAGTAAATTTGCTAAGCTATAAATAAATCAATATACAAAAATCAGCCACGTGTCTATAGATCACAGCAAAGTATTAAACATGAAGTTTTAAAAAGATAGCATTTATAATATAAATATAAAACATAAGATACTTAGGAAAATAAATCTAACAAAATATGTAAGAGAATTTTGGAGAGAAAATTATAAAACTTTATTTTAAGGATTAAAGAAAATCCAAATAAATGAAGCGATACCATCTTAATGACTGGGAAGAGTCAATGCCATACAGGTGTCAGTTTTCTCTAAATCAATAATATATTTATTCGAATTGAAATTGAAATCCCAACAATGTGTGTGTGTATGTATATAATTTTAAAAGCTCATTCTGAAATTTATATGAAAAAGTTAAAGTTCAGTAATAGTTAAGAAAGAATTAATGAAAAAGAACATGGTGGTTAAATTTGCCTGGGCAAAAAGTAAGACAGTTAAAAATCTTAGTAATTAAGACATTGTGTACAGCTGGAATAGGTATGGTTGAGTAAATCAGCATTTTTCTCCTTTTCCTAGAAATCATCCAAAAGCAACAAAAAGAATGAAAAATAAACTCTATTCTTGGCAAAGCTTGAGGACAGGTATTATCCAAGACTCCCAAATATGTGTAAAAATAGTCCAAAGAAGCTGAGATTAGGAAAAAAACAAATAGGAGGAAATGAAGAGGAGGAAGCTCAGAGAAAGACTTCTTTGATGAGATAGCTAGGCGAAAATATTCTTCCTAAAGGTAAGGGGTATATAAAGAGATACAGAAACTGTACCTCCTGTTTCCAAAAACAGGTGAAATAATGAGTGACATGAGCTAAAGGGAAAAGCCTCCTTGAACCTCATCTGGTTGAGTTAAGCTGAGGAGGCAGGGCTACACAAATAATCACAGGATGAACGTCTTTGTAGAAGCGGTTTGTTTCTGTGGCAGCAGAAGAGCACTTCTTGGGAAAACCAGCAAGTCTGGGATTCTATTTTTCCCCAACCAAAGCATCCTCCTGTCTGTCAATGGGAAGTCCAGGAAAACCGAACTTAACTCATCTAGCGATAGGAACGACCTTTAGTGCTATTACAAGGAGTAATAACAAGGACCTAACAGAGCATCCATACAAAGATACTATGAGAAAAGCATCAATACAAAGATACTTTTTTCTTTTGGCGGCTGGCCGGTATGGGGATCCGAACTCTTGAACTTAGTGTTACAAGGCTGTGCTCTAACCCACTGAACCAGCAGGCCAGTCATTTAATTTTTTTTTTCAAAGATACTTTTGAATACAAAGATAGGAAAAAAGAAAGAAAATGTTCAGAGGATTATTATTATTATTATTGGTTATGCATACTCATGGGGTTCAAAGCTGACTGTCACCATCTGTGCCCAAGATGTGATGGTCAGATCAAAACTATCAGCATGCCCATTACCATATATTATGATTATTCCCCATGTTTCCCACCCAATTAATTCCCAACCTCCCTCCTGCCTCCCCACACCCTACCCCACAACCCTGTGTATGTTCTCTCCCTCTCCAAGTCCAATACACCACTGTGGTCTTTCCTTCCTTCCTTCTTTCTCTCTTAGCTTCCACTTATGAGTAAGAACATGCAGTATTTTTCTCTCTGTGCCGGGCTTATTTCACTTAACATAATTTTCTCCAAGTTCATCCATGTTGTTGCAAATGGCAGCATTTCATTCTTTTTTATGGCAGAGTAGTATTCCATTGTGTATATATAACACATTTTCCTTATCCAGTCATCTGTCAAGGAACATTTAGGTTGCTTCCTTATCTTGGCTATTGTAAATAGAGCCACAATGAACATGGAAGTGCAGGTATCCCTTTGACATGATGATTTTCATTCCTTTGGGTGTATACCCAGAAGTGGGATTGCTGGATCGTATGGAAGATCTATCTGTAGTTGTTTGAGAAAACTCCATACTGTTTTCCATAGTGGTTGTGCTAATTTACAGTCCAACCAACAGTTTAGGAATGTTCCCTTCTCTCCATATCCTCGTCAGCATTTGTTATTCTCTGTCTTTTTGGTTATAGCCAGTCTAACTGGAGTGAGGTGATATCTCAATGTAATTTTAATTTGTTTTTCCTTGATGATTAGTGATATTGAGCATTTTCTAAAGTGCCTCTTGGACATTTGTGTATCTTCTTTTGAAAAATATCTGTTCAGCTCCTTAGCCCATTTTTGAATTAGGTTATTTGTTTTATTACTGTGTAGTTGCTTGAGATCCTTGTATATTCTGGATATGAATCTCTTGTCAGATGTATAGTTTGCAAATATTTTCTGTAGGTTGTTGTTTCACTCTGTTGATTGTTTCCTTTGCTGTGCAGAAGCTTTTGTTTGATATAATCCCATTTATTTATTTTTTCTTTTGTTGCTTGTGCTTTTGGGCTCTTGTTCATAAAGTTTTTGCCCAGTCCTACTTCCTGAAGTGTTTCCCCTATATTTTCCTTTAGTAGTTTTACAGTTTCATGCCTTATACTTAAGTCTTTAATCCATTTTGAGCTGATTTTGGTATATGGTGACAGGTATGGGTCTAGTTTCAGTTTTCTGCATATGGATGTCCAATTTTCCCAGCACCATTTATTGAAGAGGCTGTCTTTCCCCCAATGTATGTTTTTGTTGCCTTTCTCAAAGATCAGTTGGCTGTAACTGTGGGTTGAATTCTGGGTTCTCTATTCAGTTCCACTTGTTTGAGTGCTTATTTTTATACCAATACCATGTTGTTTTGGTTACTATAGTTTTGTAGTATAATTTGAACTCAGGTAGTGTTATGCATCTGGCTTTATTTATTTATTATTTATACTCAGGATTGCTTTGGCTATTCAAGGTCTTTTGTTTTTCCATATAAATGTTAGGATTGTTTTTCTATTTCTGTGAAGAGTGTCATTGGTATTTTGATGGGGATTGCATTGAATCTGTAGATCACTTTGGATAGTATGGACATTTTCACAATGTTAATTCTTCCGATCCGAGAGCATGGAATATCTTCCCATCTTTTTGTGTCTTCTGTAATTTCTTTCAGTAGTGATTTGTAGTTCTCATTGTAGAGGTCTTTCACCTCCTTGGTTAAATTGATTCCTAGGTATTTTATTTTTTTGGTGACTGTGGTGGATTGAATTATGTCCCCCCCAAATCACCAAAGCTTAAATTGTGTCCCCCAAGTAAAGGTATTAGAAACTTAGCCCGCACTGTGACTGTTAAGAGGGTGGGAAACCCTATTACAGTAATTGAAAGGTGGAGCCTTGAAGAGGTGATTGGATTATGGGACCATGCTGTAGTGAATGGATTAAAAATGGTGGTCAGGGGTGTGTTTCTGAGGGATTTAATAGAAGAGGAGATTCTGTCTCTCTCTTTCTCTCTCTGCTCTCTCTTGCTTCCTCTTGCCATGTGATCTGCTTATACCTGCTGGCTGCCTGCCGCTTTCTGCCACGAGTAGAAGCAGCCTGAGGACCATGCCAGATGCAGTCTCCCAGCATCATAAGCCAAGTAAATCTTTGTTCTTTTAAATTACCCAGTCTCAGGTATTCTGTTATAGCAACACAAAATGAACTAATACAGTGACTAATATAAATGGGCTTGCTTTCTTGATTTCTCTTTCTGTTAGTTCATTATTGGAGAATATAAACACAACTGATTTTTGGCATTGATTTTGTATCCTGTAACCTTACTGAAATTATTAATCAGCTCTAAGAATTTTTTGATAGAATCTTCAGGTTTTTATTTATATAGGATCATGTTGTCTGTAAATAGGGACAGTTTGACTTTGTCTTTCCTAATTTGGATGCTCTTTATTTCTTTCTCTTGCTTGATTGCTCTGGCTAGTACTTCCAGTACTATGTTAAATAGGACTGGTGAGAATGGGCATCCTTGTCTTTTTCCTGTTCTTAAGGGAAAAGCCTTCAGTTTTTCCCTATTCAGTGTGATATTTGTAGTGAGCTTGTCATAGATGGCTCTATTGTGTTGAGGTACTTTCCTTCTGTACCTAATTTCTTGAGAGTCTTTATCATGAAGCAATGTTGAACTTTGTTGAATGCTTTTTCTGCATCTATTGAGATAATCATATGGGTTTTTCCTTGATTTTGTTGGCATGGTGTATCACATTTATTGATTTGCATATGTTGAACCATCCTTGCATCTCTGGGATGAATTCTACTTGATCATGGTGTATAATTTTTAAAATGTTTTGCTGTATACTCATTGCTCATATTTTATTGAGGATTTTTGTGTCTATGTTTATCAGAGATATTGGTCTGTAGTTTTCTTTTTTTGTTGTATCTTTATCTGGTTTTGGTATCAATGTGATGCTGGCCTCATAGAATAAGTTTGGGAGAGTGGCCTCTGTTTCAATTTTTTGGAATAGTTTGAAGAGAATTAGCATTAATTCCTCTTTAAAGGTCTGGTAGAATTTAGCCATAAAGCCATCCAGTTTTGGGCTTTTCTTTGTTGGGAGAATGCTAATTACTGCTTCAATCTTGTTGCTTGTTATTGGTCTGTTCAGGTTTTCTATTTTTTCTTGTTTCAGGCTTGGAAGTTTGTATGTGTCCAGAAATTTATCTGTTTCCTCCAGGTTTTCAAATTTGTTGGCATATAGTTGTTTTTTATAGTCTCTAACAATTTTTTTTTTTGTATTTCTTTGATATCAGTTGTAATGTCTCCTTTTTCATTTCTGATTTTTAGAATTTGAGTCTCCTCTTTTCTTTTCTTGTTAACCTAGCTAATGGCTTGTCTGTTTTGTTTATCTTCTCAAAAAATCAACTTTTTGTTTCATCGATCGTTTGTATTGTTTTCTGGGTCTCTATATCATTTAGTTCTGATCTAATCTTAATTATTTCTTTCCACGTACTGACTTTGGAATTGGATTGTTCTTGTTTTTCTAGTTCTTTTATGTGCAAGGTTAGGTTGTTTACTTGAAGTCTTTCTATTTTTTGATGTAAGCATTTGTTGCTATAAACTTCCCTCTTAGTACTGCTTTTGCAGTATCCCACAGGTTTTGATATGATGTATCTTCATTTTTGCTGTTTTCTAGAATTTTTTTGATTTCCTGTTTAATTTCTTCTTGGACCCATACGTTATGCAGGAGCCTGTTGTTTAATTTCCACGTATTTGTAGAGAGTCCTGAGTTTCACTTATTATTAATTTCTAGTTTTAATTCATTGTGGTCTGAAAAGATAGTTGAGATGATTTCAATTTTTTTAAAGTTATTTAGACTTGACTTGTTACCTAATGTGTGGTCTATCATGGAGAATGTTCCATGTGGTGATGAGAAGAATGTACATTCTGTAGTTGTTGGATGAAATGTTCTGTAGATATCTTCCAGGTCCAATTGATCTAAAGTGTAGTTTAAATCCTGTGTTTCTCTGTTGATTTGTTGCCTGGATTATCTGTCCAATGATGAGAGGGGGGTGTTCATGTCCCCCTCTATTATTGTATTGGGATCTATCTCTTTCTT
The DNA here is from genome assembly GCF_000696425.1 of Galeopterus variegatus. Classification (NCBI taxonomy): domain Eukaryota; kingdom Metazoa; phylum Chordata; class Mammalia; order Dermoptera; family Cynocephalidae; genus Galeopterus; species Galeopterus variegatus. Next base: position 165,332 of record NW_007727728.1, on the reverse strand, counting down.
TAGGTCTGATAGTGTTTGCTTTATATGTCTGGGTGTTCTAGTGTTGGGTGCATGTGTATTTATGACTGTCATGTCTTCTTGCTGTATAGATCCTGTTATCATTATATAGTGGCCTTCTTTGTCTCTTTTTATGGTTTTTAGTTTAAAGTCTATTTTATCTGATATAGGAATAGCTACTCTGGCTAATTTTTGGCTTCCATTTGTGTAGTACATATTTTTCCATCCTTTCTCTGTTAGTCTATGTGCATATTTACTGGTGAGGTGAGTCTCTTGAAGACAGCATATAGTTAGGTCTTGCTTTTTCATCCAATCTGTCAGTCTGTGTCTTTTGAATGGGGAGTTTAATCCATTTACATTTAGGGTTGTTATTGAGAGGTACTGTCTTATTCCTGACATTTTATGGTATTTTATTTAGATGTTTTAAATATCATTTGTTCCTTTCTTCTTTGATTATTGGTCTTTAATATTTGTGGAGTTTTGTTTTGAGGTGGTAAGATTTAGTATCTTTTATTTTTCCATTTGCATTCATGTTTTACTAGTGGATTTTGTCCTTACTTGTGTTTTTGTGGTAGTAATTATTGTTTTTTGGATTCCAGACGTGGGACGCCCTAGAAGATTTCTTGCAGAGCTGGTCTTGTGGTGATGAACTCCTGCAATTTTTGTTTGTTCAGGAAATACACTATTTCTCCCTCATTTCTGAAGGATAGCCTTACTGGGTATAGTATTCTTGGCTGGCAGTTTTTTTCTTTTAGTATTTTGAATATATCATCCCATTTTCTTCTTGCCTGTAGAGTTTCAGTTGAGAAGTTTGCTGTTAGTCTTATGGGGGCTTCCTTATAAGTTACTTTTGACACTTTTCTCTTGCTGCTTTTAGGATTCTCTTTTTGTCTTTGAGCTTTGCTGGTTTAACTATAATTTCCCAAGAGGATCTTTTTGGATTGAGTCTGTTTGGGGATCTTTGAGCTTCCTGTATCTGAAGGTCTATATCTCTCCCTATACCTGGAAAGTTTTCTGTTATTATTTCATTGAGTAGATTTTCAATGCCTTTACCTTTCTCCTCCCCTTCAGGAATACCCATGATTTGGATGTTTGTGTGATTAAGGTTGTCACTAGCTCCCTTAGACATTCCTCATTTTTTAAAGGCCTTTTTTCCTTTTTTTTTGTCTGCCTGGGTTATTTTGTAAAGACCATCTTCAAGTTTGGAAATTTTTTCTTCTGCATGTTCTCATTTGCTGCTTAAGCTCTCCATTGTGTTTTTTATTTCATTGAATGTGTCTTTCAGTTCTAGGAGTTCTGCTGCATTCTTTTTAAAGGTATTAATCTCTTTGTAAATTTCCTCTTCATATCCTGGATATTCGTTCTCATTTCATTGTGTTGTCTTACAGAGTCCTCTTTTATCTCATTGAGTTTCCTTAAGATAGTTACTTGGTATTCCTTTTTCAGTCACTTCAAGTGTTTCCTTGTCTGTAGTGTCTGGTACTTTAGAGTTACTGAATTCCCTTGGTGGTGCCATAGTTTCTGATTTTAATATTTCTAGCATCTCTATGTTGATTTCTGGTCATCTGGTAGATCAATTGATTCTTTTATTTCTCTGGAGTGGACTTTGAGGAGAAAGACTTCTTCCTCTTTCCAGGCTTCTCCAGTACCTCTCCCTCTGTGATGAAGTCAAATATGTAGTGGGCCAACTGCATGTGGTTGTGGATTTTACTAAGGCAGTGAGCCATCCTTGCAACAGTAGGCTGTGGTGGTGGCTGTTATGGACCACCTCTGTGGAAACTGTGCAAGGCCTTGTGCTGGTGGTATGGGGTCTTGCCTTCTGCATTGGTTGGGCTGGGGGCTGGGTGGGTGGCTGGCTGGGCCTCCTGCCTGCCTTTCTAGTGCCTCTCCAGTTTGCAGAGGTGTAGTGTGGTGCAGTGTGGGGTTTTGCCTTCTGCGTGGGTTGGGCAGGGCAGGGAGGTTGGGTGGGTGGCTGGCTGGATCTCTTGCCTGCCTGCCTGTTGCCTTCCCCATTGGCAGCAGTGTGGTATGGTGCTTGGTTTTGCCTCTCAGAGGATTATTAATGGGCAAAGACTCCTCCCTAGAGAAAGGTTGCCCTAAAGAGGATGAAAATTGGGACCAAATGTTTTATCATAAATTTAAAAAGTCTTTATTAAGCAATTGTCTCTATGAAGTAAAAAAAAAAAAAAAGTAAAGACCCCAGAAAGAAAGAATGCAGGAAAGAAAGGGCAAGAAAATGTGAGAAAATAATACATGAGCTAGCAAAATTTGAGAAAGTAGTAGAAGAAAAAATCATCTAGAAATAAAGACAGCTTAGAAAAAGCACAAACGAGAATAGACATTGAGAAAACAACAGTAAGTGACCTAGAAAATAAAAATGAGGAAAGCACGCACAGTGAAATAGAATGGTATTTTTAAAAAGGATTTGAGGGCAAATGAAATATACGAAATAAACAGCAATGTTCTAACTAGTGCACTTCTGGAGTTCCTGAAACAGTTCACCAAAATAATAGTATAGAATAAATGTTTAGGCTTAATTCAAGAATATTTTTCATGAGATAAAGTAGACTTGATTCTATATATTTATTCATGGTAATACCAAGATGTAGCCTAGAAAATTTATTCTACCTCAAAGATAAAGAAAGAATCTTTTAGTCACCCATGTAAGTTAAAGTCATGTATAAGAGAGAAAAAGATCAGAATAGCTTCAGATTTATTCACATTAACTTTTAATATTGTTAGTGGAATAACATCTATAGAATCTTCAGAGAAAGAAAATGAGCCTGAAGGATTTTTATACCCAGCCCAAGTGCCCTTCAGTTAACAGTCCTTCAGTTATAAAGTCTACAGACAAGCAATTTTGAACATGCATGATTTTAAGATCATCAATCAACAGTTAGTTAGGAAAATAGCAGCCAAAGGACTAAAAAACTAAAAATAGCATGAAGATTAGGTTGAACAACTGAAAATAAATAATGTTCTAAAAATATGGAAATGACACAACTAATACAAATAGTGAGGGAACAGGAGGAAGAAGATTGCAGGTAGAGCATTTGCTGTTTACCTCAACTTTTATAACCAGGAGTAAAAGCATATATTTTAAAGCTGACAAATCAAGTAATTGAAATATATGCCTATGCAGTTACTTTTAAAAGTTCATGGAAAGATTTATATTATCTTTTAATTCTATTTTTCCATGAATTTTTTGGAGTGCCTTTGTATTTTTCAGTACCGAGGTATACACTAAAAAGGTAATGTTAATGACAGAAATTGAAGATGGGGAAAAGGAAGGGAAAATTGAAATAGCAGAGGTATACCACTTTGTTTTTGTTCATAGGAGGGAACTAATAGATGGTGTCAAAAGAAATAGAGAATTAAAGAAGTTATGTAAAGTTATAATTATGAATATAACCTTTGGAACAAAAATACAATTTTTCTATCAAAGCAACTTCACAAAAAAAGCAAAGAAAAGAGATCTCATAGTAACGAACTTGAGAAAATACCTTCAATACTGAAAAATATGCAGAAACCAAGACCAAACACATCAGTCATGTCAGTAAATGTGAGCAGGCTAAAATCACCTGTTAAAAGTAAAAGATTTACACAAAGAAAAATAATTCTATGCAGTGTAAAGAGACATACCTAAGGCAAAGCATTGAGATAGGTTGAAAAGAAAAGTTTTGGGAAGGCCTATCAGTCAAATGCAGACACAAAGAAAGTAGAGATCACAATCAGACAAGGAAGATTCAGGTCAAAAAGCATTAAGTAAGTCAAAGGTAGGTGCCTTATCACATGAAAGTGGCAATATACGATGAACATACTTATTAGCTACCTATTGCTGCATATCAAATTACCCTAAAACTTAGATTAAAACAATGCGCATTTATTCTCTCTACAGTTTCAGAAGATCAGGAATCCTGGAGAAGCTTAGCTTGTGGTTCTGGCGTGACTCAGGGTTTCTAATGAAGTTGCAGCCGAACTGTTGGCCCAGGGCTACAGTTGGCTGAAGGCTTTGCTGGGACTGGCAGATTCACTTCCAAGCTCACTTATCTGGCTCTTGTGGCAGTGGAAAGAGGGGGAAAAGGGAGAGAGAGAAAGAGAAAGCTTCTAAGATGAAAAGTCATGATATCTTTTCTAACCTAATCTCAGTAGTGCTACATACCATTATTTCTGTCATATTCTGTTGGTCAGAAAGACTAACCCTGGTATAATGTGGGAGGGGACTACACAAGTGTGTGAATACCAAGGAGCAGGAATCATTACCTGTAACAGTTGTGAGTATCCATGCATAAGCCCATATAGCATCAGCATTCATAAAACTGAAACTGCAGGAGATACAAGGGGAAATAAACCATAGATACACTAGTAATGGAAGACTTAATGCAGTGATTGTAGTATACAATAAGGCAAGTGGATAAGATATAACTAATGATAGAGAAGACTAAATATAATTTTGAAATCTATATTCTAAAGACAGATAATCCATCTTTTCAACTCAACTACCCACAAAATATTTATTAGAATTAATATTACATCACAAAGAAAATCTTGATAAATTACAAAAAGTAAAAATGGTACAGACAATATTCTCTGATTATAATATGTTTAAATTACAAATTAATACTAAAATCAGAAAACAAAGAACCCCTGCAATGGATTGGATGTCCTTCCAAACTTGTTGAGGCTTGATTCTCACTGTGACTGTTCGGAGGGTGGAAAATCCTATTATGTAATTGAGAGGTATGGTCTTGAAGAGGTGATTGGATTGTGAGGACCATGCTGTATGAGTGTGGCTCTGATGGCTTTAAGAGGAGACAACTGAGAAGGTTATCTCTCTCTGCTTCCACCATCCACCATGTGACACCTGCTTTGCTGTGAAGAGTCACTACCCACCAACAAGGCTCTCACCAGCTGTGTTCCCTGGACTTTGGGCTTCCCAACCTCTAAAACTGTAAGCAATAAATATTGTTTCTTTATAAATTACCCAGTTTCAGGTATTTTGTTATAATCTACTGAAACTAATACAGCCCCTCTATCTGGAAATTAAAACAAACAAACAAACAAACAAACAAACAGCAACAACAAAAGCCTTGGGCCAAAGAGGGAATACAAATCAAAATTGCAGCATTTTTAGAAGATTAATTCTGAGGAAAACACTCCATGTCAGAGCCCAGGGCCTCTGGTTAAAGTGGTGGTCCCAGGCCAGTGCTGCTTATGAATGAGTGGGCAAGTGAGATGGAAGCCATGCTTCCTAACACCCAAACTTCATCAGCAATCAAGTGATATTTTGGCCTCCACCAGTTTTACACTCAATGGGTTTAGAATTTGGGCAAAGAAGATGGATATTATTTGTTGGGCTGCCCTGATCCTCCTAGATGATGCAATGAGAAGAAAAGAAAAGTATTAGAGGGATAAAAGACAGGAAGGAGGATGTAAAGTTATTACTATTTGCAGATGATTATATCTCTGGAAAACCTAAAGACCCTATAAGGAAACTATTGCCAGCAGTAAGAGAATTTAATAAGATGGATATGTACAGTTAATAAGGAAAAGTTATTTTCATGTATAAATATAAGCATTTGAAAGACGTAATGAAAGAAAAGATCTTATTTATAAGAGCAATGGTAACAACAACAACAAAAATAAACTACCTTGCAATAAAGTTAAATATAGGAGCAGGTCCATACAAAGAAAATGTTGAAACACTCCTAAAGAACACACAGAAAAAGACTAGAATAAGTGGACAGACCATGTTTTTGGCTAGGAAGAATCAACATCATAAAGATGTCAATTTTCCCTAAGTTAATTTCTAAATTTAATGCAATCCCAATAAAATACCAACAGTTGCTTTTTTAAAGCCAGACAAGCTGATTCTAAAGTTCATGTGAAAAAAAAAAATAAAGAAACAAAAACATTCAGGAAAACTCCAAAAAGAGAAGTAATATCAGGGGACTAGCTCTGCCAGATAATAAAACATATGAAAAGTCTCAGTAATTGAAACAGTGAGGAAATGATGCATGACTAGCAAGACAGGCCAATCAGCCATAACAGAATGTCCAGAAATAGAAGTGAATACCTATACGGAAGTTTAGTATATGAAAAAACTGGCCTCTAACATCAGCAGGAGAAATGATTAACTGTTCAATAAATGTAGTTGGGGTCATTGGTTGGCCATGTGGAAAAAAGATATGGCTAGATTCATACCTAGCGCCATATACCAGGATAAATTCCAAGTGGATCAAAGATTGAAAAGCAAAACCAATGCCACAAATATGCTAGAAGAAAACACGAGAAACTCCCTTTATAATATTGGGATAGAAAAGATCTTTCAAATTATAACTCAAAATAGAGAGCACATTAGAGAAAAAAATAGAAAATATAAACTACATTAAGGAAATCTTTATGCCAAAACACAAAGACAAAAGATAACTAATTGGGAAATAATATTTGATACTCATATTTCATCAAAAGGTTATAAAATGGTCCTAGAAATCAATGAGATAAAGAACCAAGAACTCTATAGAAATGTAGGCAAAGGATATGAACAAGTTGTTCACAGAAAAAGGTTCTACGTCACTCATAATGATAGATATGCAGATTAAAATGACACCAAGACACCATTTCTTAACTGTCAGAATGATGAAAAATATCCAAGAGTTTGAAAACATACTTTATTGGCAAGGCTGAGGAAACAATGCTGGTAGGGTGTAAATTGATATGGTCCTCATGGCAAGGTCCGCTGGCCAAAACCTATTCAATTGACAAATGTATATATTCTCTGATCTAGCAATTGCACTTCTATGAATTTAACCTAAAGATAGATTTGTATATAAGGGAAGTGACGTATGCAAAGTTCTTTGTAATAGCTGAGACTGGAAACAGTCTACATGCCCATCAGTAGGGAGGTGGCTGAGTAAACCAGAATGAGGAAGCTCTCATTGTGCTGACATGGGAAGATCTCTGCGATGTTCTGTCAGGTGACAAATCTGGTGTAAATGGTACATTGCAATTTGTGTAGAAGGATGCAGGGGGGAATATGTACTTATATTTGCTTGAATATATATAAAAATCTCTGTGTTTATCTGTTTGGAAATGAAATGGGACGGATGTGGGAGGGACACTTTTTATACCTTTTTATTTTGCCTTATATGAATATATGACCTGTTCAGATAATTAAATACTTCAACAGTATTTAAGAACATCGTGTGAAAAAATATAATACTTGGCACAGGAGTAGATAAATAGAGAAATGACCAGAATAAAGAGCCTAGAAACAGACCCCTACATATACATGACAAAGGGGACATTCCCAACCAGTGGCAAATGATGGACAATTCAGTCAATTGTGTGGGGACAACTGTTATCTATAAGGAAAAAGTAAACTTGGACTGATAACTTTCACTCTGCACAAAACTTAATTCTAGAATTTATATGAAAAATATGAAATACCAGAACTCAATACTTTTAGAAGAAAACATAGGAGAATATCTTTATGACCTCAGGGTATGAAAGGATTTCTTAAACAATTCCCCCCAAAACACAAACAAGGTTGGAAAAAGATGAAGAGGTTTGAGTACATTAAAATTTAAACATTTATATGCATCGAACGACACTATAAACAATATAAAAAGCAGAGTTACAGACTGGGAGAGGATATTTGCAATACATATAACCAAAAAAAATGATTAGTATTCAGAATACATAAAAAGACCTAGAGATCAGTTAGGTAATGCAAATGACCCTACAGAAAAATTGTCAAAATATAGCAAGAGTCAATTCACAGAAGAGAAAACCTGAATGGCTAATATATATTTGAAACAGTGCTCAATCACACTAATTGTGAAAATGAAATTAAAATCACACTGTGATTATATTATGCACACATTAGATTTGCAAAAGTGTGAGCTCTCATACATTGCAGTTGGGAGTGCAAATTTGTAAAACATTGAAGAGTAAGTTAGTAATATCTGATATGCAGACACACACAAACATTTCATAAATATGTGAAATTCTCACACAAGGAGGCACACGCAGGAATATCTCTTGTAACACTGAAGGAATAAAAAAGTGCATGCAAAGCAAATGCTCACCAAGAGCAGAAGTGGGGAACAAGATGTGGCATGACTCTACTCTGGAAGGTACCATATGTCACTTAAAATTAGAAAAAACAGAGCTACATAAATCAGTGTGGGGAAATCTCACAAACACAGTATTGAACAAAAAGAAAACAAAACAGCAAATTGCAGAAGGATATACAGTACAATAACATTTGTATGAAGTTTAAAGGCGGGCAAATGATACTATATAATGTTTATGTTCATATAAACTCAAAAAAACATGCAAAATGATACTCTGTAATGTTTAGAGGATATAATAAGAACATAAAGACATGAATGGAAAGGATTTATCATATCAGGGATTGTGGTAACCTCTAGTGGGGAGGGAAAGGCATGGGGTTGGGGAGACGTCTTTAGAGGTCTTTAACTGTATTTGCGTGCATGTGCGTGTACTTATGTGTGTGCGTTTTCTTTCTTTCTTTCTTTTTTTTTTCCTTTTTGTCTTTTTTACTGACCGGTAATGGGATCGCAACCCTCGGTGTTGCGCCTGCACCACGCTCAGCCAGTGAGCGGGAACCGGTCTCCATATGGGATCCAAACCCTCGGCGGGAGCGCCGCTGCACTCCCAAGCAGCGCACTCTCCAGTGCGCCACCGGGCCAGCCCGTGTGTGCGTTTTCTAATCGAGGTGGTGGGTATGTGGATACTCATTTTCTTATTCTCTGTACCTTCTGATGTCAGACATATTTTATAATTGCAAAAGGTTAAGTGCTCCTTTACAACAACATCTAACTAGGAAATATAAAAGATCCTTTTTTTTTTTTTTCTCACAATAGCAACAGAAACTATTAAGTATCCGGGAATTAACTTATTAAGAATGTATAAGAACTTTATGATGAAAAGTTTAAAACTTTAGTAAAAGACCTTAGTAAAAGCATAGCAACACCATATTGATGGATTGCATGCCTGTTAATGATCCACAAATTAACCTCAAACTCAATGTAGCATCAAATAAAATTCTTTGATGAGGACAATGGATGTTCTCTCGATTTTATGAGGTAACATCTCTGAAGCACTCTGCACACTCAGCAAACACAGATTTTTTAAAAAATTTAATTTATCAATATGCAATATAGTTGATTTTCGTGTCCCCTTACTGATTCCTCATTTTCCTCCCTCCCTCTCCCCCCCATCAACATCATATCTGTTGTCTTAACAAAATCAAGGAATTGAGCAAACAGATTAAATGAGATCATTATCATGGTTCAATTCACCACCCCATGATGTGGCCTCTTGCACTTTGACCTTGTTGGAGACTTCTAAAAGGTCCAGGGTTCCATGAATGTTAGTGGAATAAACAATAAACCACTAGTTCATCAAGGATGTGTGTGTGTGTTTATGTGGGTGTGAGGTAGGCATGTGAGGGGTTATTATTTTCAATTTATTTATTTATTTATTTTTGTCTTTTTCGTGACCGGTAAGGGGATCGCAACCCTTGGTGTGGTGCCGTCTGCACCGCGCTCAGCCAGTGAGTGCACCGGCCATTCCTATATAGGATCCGAACCCACAGCGGGAGCGGTGCTGCGCTCCCAGCGCTGCACTCTCCCGAGTGCGCCACGGGCTCGGCCCTATTATTTTCAATTTAAAAAGGAGAAAACGGGAACAAAAGAGGGAAAGCATCTTCCTCAAGGTGCACAGCAGGTCCATGGCTGAGCCAAGATGAGACCTGAGGTTGGGCTGAGAAGGAGAAGGAGGGAAGGTTATGAAAGGGACTGGGGAGGAAGAAAGATGGGAAGAGAGGTAGCAGTGAGAAGGGAGGGCACAGCAAGAAGCCAGGTGAGACCCCATTTGCGTCCATCTGCTGGCTCGCGGTGATGGGAACAGAGCGTCTGCTCCCCCGCCCTCACTGTCGAGGACACCTCCACCTCCTTTTTGGGGGCATGTACTTGTCGGTCTTCACGGAGCTGTTTCATCTTCCCAGTGCAATGGGGTCCTTTGTCCAGCTGGGCACTTCCAGCTCTGATCACATCTCTGCATTCTCATGGAAAACCACAAGTTCACAAATGGTCCAAAATACAAGGAATGTCAGTTTCTGGGAGTTTCTGTTAAAGAAATATTCATGACACTTGTTAAAGATGGCAAGGAAGACGTTATCCAAGCCAGACTACTTCAATGGCTGTTTTGCAGTAAGGAGAGAGATTGGGCTCCACCTCGAATACCATGGATAAGTGGAGAGTTACAGCCAAGGAGCAGAGTGGGGGTCAGTGGCTGGGAAATTACTAAGAGGAAACATCAGGGGTTACAGGGATTCTGGCTAAACTAACTTAACAGGATTCTTACTAAAGGCAGCCAGAGTGATAAGACAGTGAGGGTGGGGGACTGAGGAATTTGGTCAGATATCAAGGGCAGGGGATTTTTGTTAAACAAACCTAGCAGAATTATTGCTAAAAATAGACTAAGCAGGCCTAGGACACAGCCCAAGTTCCGGGCCTAGTTGAGAAGTTTGGTCAAGAAAAGAGCCTTTGTCATTTCAACCAGGGGAATCCCTGGGAGTCTGGTGAGGAATGAGTGCATGGGCCCTGCTTGGAGCCAAACCACAGGGCCTCCTCCAGGCCAGTCCCTGGAGAGACACTGAGTCCCAGCAGAACAGGATCATTGGTGGGGCTGGAAGGCCACGGGAGGGCTCTCCACCCACCGTGATAGGCACGCTGCACTGTTCATTGCACCTGCCCATCAGTGGACACAGTCGCACCTGCACTCCCAGCACGTGAAGAGCAGCTCTTTGGGATGAGGCTGGAGACCCCTTGACTGCAAACATGCCATCTGTGTTGAGGGAACAGAATCCCAGATGGAGAATGGACACATCATCTCCCACCGTGCAGGGATAGCACCAGGAAGTAGAAAGGGCACTGGTTTCCCCTTAGAGTTCTGGATTCTGTATTTTTTCATCTTCACAATGACTCTGTGAGGTGGGAATTACTAACTCCAGCTCACAGAGGAGGAAAGTGAGGCTCGGAGAGGTGAATTCACGTGGCAAGGAAACACAATGAGTGTTTGCAGCTGATGGAGTCAAGATTCTATCTTAGAGACAACTGATTGTGGAACTCGTTCTTTCTGCTGCTCTCCCATGATGTCTCATGCTGAAATCACAGAATTATTGTCTGAACAAGAGGCGTGCAGAATTCGGTGGAGAGGACTGGAGCCAGAAAGGTAGACTCCTGGAGCAGAGACCTAGAGACTGCATGGGAAGGACTCCCAAGAAGTGATCTGGCCCAGGTCCCAGTCTGCAGGCTCCTGACTATCTCAGGACATGGGCTCATCTGCTCTTTAAGTTCTCCTTCCAGGCTGTTAATGCTCAAGCCCACGGCTCATTGAGCTCTTCGGAAAATTATGTCTTCACGTGTAAGCCTGTGTCCCTCACATCCCAACTATCATCACCTTTTGGGTTCTGGACCTGTAGCATGGCTTCTGACCCTAACCTCAGTCCTGGATGTCTGTGGTTCCCACACTGAACTGCTCCTGCAAAGCAGGGGCCAAGTTCCTCAATAGGCAAGGATGGGAATGTTTTAGAGGAATGGTGGCAAGGGGACATGCCTCCAGGCTCAGGGCACAACCCTCAGTTGTAAGGTGTGAGGGGATCTGAACCTGGAGTTTGTTAAAAGTCAATATCTCCAGTCCTCAGTTTCCACATCAGTGTTCCTGACTCTGGTGCCATACAGGTGTGTGTGTGTGTGTGTGTGTGTGTGTGTGTGTGTGTGTGTGGTGTGTGTGCACTCATGGTGCATGTGTGTAGGTAATTTTTGCTGTGTGCAGTGATTTCACTCTTCCTCAACTTCTTGCATTAAGTCACTAAATTGTGCAATTTGATAAGGAGAGCCATAAGCCCTTCCCTGGATCCCCATACCTCTGGTTTAATGTCCAATTTCCTCTGTAGACTATACTGGCCCTCCTTGACCCAGCCCCGATGGCCTCTTGGCCTCTTCTATTGCCATTCCTAATCATGACCCCTACTCCTCCCTCTCTCCAGGTGCTTACCATTCTCAGAATGCACCAAGCTTATCTACTTCTATGCTTTTGCACATTGTCCCTCTGTATGCAATGTCCCTTTCCCCACCCATGTCAAGGGCCACTTCCTCCAAGAATTCTCCCCTGACCCGACCAGGGTGGATTGGCTGTGCTGATCTCCATGTGGAATGTTCCCACACTCACCCCTGCCCTGGCCCCACTGTAATGACCCATTTCTGTGTCTATTATTCTTCCCCTAGGCTGTGACCTCCTTATGGGAAATGGGTCTAACCCATCAGGGTGTTTCTAGAGCCCAGTCCAGGGCTGGGCACAGTGTAGGTATCCAGCGAGTGTTTGATGAATGAATGAATGAGTGACACAGTGTCAGGGTTATGAACACTGCTTTGGAGTCCTGCTACCTGAGTTGGAATCCCAGTTACTGCACTTACTGTGTGTGACTGTGAGCAAGTTACTAATCTTCCTGTGCCTGAGTTTTCTCATCAGGCGTGGGAGGGGAAGGTAAATAACAGTGTCTACCTCATGGGATTACGAAGACTCAGTGAGTCAATACGTGAAATGCACTTAAAATGGTGCATAGCGTGTGGTGAGTGGCACAGTAAATATTAGTTATAATTATTATTGCTGCAACTAAACCATTGTTCATTTATTTAATCATCACTTTTTTTTTCCATAAAAAAGTTTTCCTATAGCTGAGTAGTATTCCATTGTGTAGATATACCACATTTTCCGTATCCACTCATCTGATGATGGACATTTGGGCTGGTTCCAACTCTTGGCTATTGTAAAGAGTGCTGCAATGAACATTGGGGAACAGGTATACGTTCGACTTGATGAGTTCCATTCCTCTGGGTATATTCCCAGCAGTGGGATAGCTGGGTCATATGGTAGATCTATCTGCAACTGTTTGAGGAATCTCCATACCATTTTCCACAGAGGCTGCACCATTTTGCAATCCCACCAACAATGTATGAGAGTTCCTTTTTCTCCACAACCTCGCCAGCATTGGATAAATTCACTCACACACACACACACATACAAAGAAATAAAACCGGGGGGGAGGGGAAGAAGATATAACAACTACAATTTCTTTGAAGGTGTTACAACAAGCAAACGGAAAGGACATTCTTGGTTGGGAGTGGGGAGAGGGAGGAGGGAGGGAGGTTTCGGTGATGGGTCATAATAATCAACCACATTGTATATTGACAAAATTTAAAAAAAAAAAAGTTTTTCTATTGCCTTTTCTGTGCCAGGTGTTGGGGTTGGGCAGTGGAGCCACAGATCTAAATCAAACAGCCCTTGCCCTTACACGAGCAGGACTCAGGGGAGACAAATGCAGATACCAGTAACTACATCTTCAGGGAGGGATGCCCCATGCTCAGAGGGGCCGGGCTCAGGGCCAGCAGACAGGGACCCCTGGCCTGGGACAGGCAGGCCCCTTTCCTCCCAGAGCTCACTGAGGACAAGGCAGCTCTAGGGAGGGGACCTGTGTAAATGAGAGCTGGGCCTGGGAGATCTGTGGGGTATAGGAGCCTCTGCTCAGCCTCCATCGATAGCAGAGCCCTGAAATCCAGGGCCTTTGATTTTTCATTGACTAATGCTTATTTCATTGAACAGAAGCTTCCTTAAGTCAAAACAGATGAGGTTTTAAAAATAATTCTAATTGATTCCATCCCTAAATTTCAAATCAGTAGCTCTCAGACCCAGCCAAGAGAGGAGAGTTGTATGCATGTGTGTGCATGCGCAGGTGTGTACAGATTATAATGGCAATCACTTTCCAAACACCTATAATGCACCTGTTCTAGTACTATGGATTTTCCCTATTTACCTCCATTTAGTCTTCACAGCACATTGAGAAGGCAAGCACTATCATTAGCACCATTTTAAAATACAGAGATGGGAGCTCAGGGGGTCAAGCAGCTTGCCCAAAATCACAAAGCTGTAAGTTGTAGAGTCAGGGCTCGATCTTGTCTTTTCTCACTTCAAAGCTTTGATTCTGAGCAACATGGAGTGAGGGATCAGGAGAGGAGCAGGACCACAATGGCGCGAGAGTCACTGGGCCTGTTTGGAAGAGACCTGAGAGGCGTGCTGTGACAATGAAAAATGATCATGATAGATGCCACCTAGTGAGCCATCTACTGAGTGCCAGGCAGGGTCACTGGTGATTTACAGATGTTAAATCCTCGCACTATTTCAGTGAGATAAGTATCATTATTCCCATTTTTGAGATAAAGAAATTGAGGTTCAGATAGATTAAAAAAATCCTTCAAAGTCATATCACTAATAAATGTTTCTCACTCCCAAGCCCTTGTTTCTTTGGGGTTGTTGTGTACATTATATGACATGTGTGGGTGGCAGGGAGGTATGAATTGTGACTGTTTTTTGAGAATATTGCATTTAATTCTCTCACTTTGAGGTGTGAGCAGCTTCATTCATTCATCCATTTGATCACTCAGCACGTGTCCTGGGCCCAGCCCTGTTTCAGGTGTTGGGGACACATAACCACAAGAAGTCAGAGCACAGAACAAGACAGACAAGATCTCTGCTCACCAGACAGACGATAAACCTCTGAATTAAGACACCAGGAGGGCTCCCATTGGTTGGGGAGTGACTACTTCAGTAGCTGATTTCGGAAGGGAGAGGCATTTACAAAGATAGGGAAGAGCTGCCCACGTGATGTTTTTGAGGAGGAGCATTCCAAGCAGAGGCGGCAGCTACTGCAAAGGTCCTGGGGCTGGAACAACCTTGCTGTGTTTGAGGACCAGAAAGAAGATCAGAGAGGCTGGTAGATGGGAGTGCAGGAGGAGATGAGGTCCAAGGGCAGGTGCCTGGATTAAGTAGGGCCTTGTAGACAAATACAAGGACATTAGGTTATGTTTTAATTGCAGCGGGAAGCCAGCGGAGGGTTTTAAGCAAGGATATGGCTTGATCTGATCTACATTTATAAGGATGGCTCTAGCTAAAGAATACAGAATGTTGGAGAGCGGAGGAGTGATGTGGAAGCAGAACAAACTATCAGAAGCTACTGCAGAGGCCGGGAGAAAGATGGCAGTGACTTGTCAGAGGGTCTCGGTGGCACTCAAGAGAGGTGGGCAGATCTGGGGCCTGATTCTGAGGAACGGTGCTTCTTGATGGATCAGGTAAGCGGCATGAGGGACAGAGGAATGAAAGATTATCCTTAGGTGAGCAGCTGGTGAAGGGTGAAGCTGTTTGCTGAAAGACTGGGATGGGTGGGATTTGGGGGTTAATCAGGAGTTGGACAGAGAAGTGGAAGATGCCAACTAGATGCCCAAGTCAATGCAATGCAGTTCATAGCTGTGGATTTAGATTTGGGAGTCACCAGCTATTTAAAGCCAAGGGACTGGCTAAGGGAGTCTCACCTAAGGGAGAGTGGGGGACAAAGTTAATATGAGCCAAGGGAACCCCAATGCATATCCACAAGTCAGTCATGGTTCTCTTTCAAACTAGGAAGTGCAAAATCCAGCCTGTGTGTCTTTCAGAGCAACCACAGAGAAAGCCATGGGGGCTTCCAGGGAGAAGGTCAGTATTTGATCTCTGCTATTTCTATTATTTCCTAACTTCAGTGACAGCTCTTCACTGAGCCTCAGTTTATTCATCTGTACATGGAACAATAATGTTCACCAGAGAATGGGGTGAATCAATGATTGTGGAAACAGTACAGGTATGAGGGACTATACTGTTGCTTTGTGGTGTCTTGGGAAGGAAACAAGATGGTTCAGATAATTTGATGTTCTGGTTCAAAACTGGCTTCTTTCAAGACTTCTGTAGACCATGTTAAGTGTAGATCCCCACCAACTTCAATTCATCCTTAAGTGGCCTCCTTTCAAGACTTTCTCTGATTTCTCCAGTGCAGCGATCTCCCACCAATGGGGTGTGGGAGGAGGGGAGGGGAGGAGTGACTTATCTGATTGCAGAATTTGGGAAAAGAGACTGGGCTTGAGCAGCTCAACTCCTCTCTGTCTTAGGGATCAACCTGCTTACAGAGCAGATGTCCAGGTGACCCACCGTCTTATCTACCAAGTCCACATGCATCTTTCATAAGGGTGAGCCAAACCTACAACCCCATGGCCCTTTTTCTTCACTCCTTTGCTTTCCTCCCTGAAGATGCTAATGAGTTGGCTAGAGAGATGTAGCTCGTGTTTCTATTCAACTCAAGCCCACATAATGTACCTCTGTGCAACCTCTGTGTAGACCCGGTGATGGGATCTGGGGAGATGAGACAATCACATGAGAAACAACTGGGAGCAGATCCAAGAGGGGATTGAACCCAATGTGTTTGTGTAACCAGATCCTTCCTGTGGTCAGAATTTGGGGTAAAGAGTAGACTGAGACAGCCACAGGCACACCAAACCTGACCCTTCTTCTGGACCCCAGACTCTCACATTGAAGCTGCAGTTTCCTCCTTCTAGACTGTAGGTGCTGTGAGACAGGGAGGACGCTCAGTTCACACTTGTTTCCGTAGCACAGAGTATAAGGTGAAGGTGGAGCTAGCCTGCAGAGGAGGACTGCATGAGGGACCCGAGACCGCAGCCCCTAAAACTGCAGGGCCAGTGGAGAGGGAGGGACACAACAGGAAAGCTGGTGGATTGTCTCTGTGGGGCACAGGGAGTAACTCAGCTTGGGCCCAGTCCTGTTGGTTATGGTCCTTACACATAGCTCTAGGGCTTTCTGAGAAGTGTGGGGTGCTCCTTGCCTGGTTACCCCTAATTTTAGCCCTGGAGTCAGAAACACAGGGGACCAAATGAGTTGGTTGTTTACATGGGGAAATGGTAAATGGGAAAGATAAACGTTGGAAAATTAGGCACTGACCCATGGGCTCACCAGTGGGACAGGGAAATCGGAGCCGAGCTCATGGAAAAACTATAACCAGAGCAGGCTGAGCTGCACCATCCCAGAAAAGCAGATGGGGGCAGCCATAAAATGTGACCCCTCTGAGTCCGCCAGGCTAAGCTGCACGCTATTTTTAGATGCCAGTGTTATTGTAAAGCATTCCTCCTCCTCTAAACGCTGCCCTTTGCCCTTGTGTGCAGGGCGATCAGGGGCAAGTTGCTTAAGTTCCCCGGGCCTCCACCTCCCCATCCATGGAATGAGGTTATCTCTGTCCCTCCCTGTTAACCAGTGTGGGTCTACTTGGGTTAAGGAGGGAGTGCTCTTTTCTAGAACATCCTGGAACTCTGAGATTTTTGATTCCCACCTTCACTTTTTATCCTGCAGTGGTGGGGAAAGAATACGGGCTTTGGAGCTAGCATACTATTCTCAAACTTCCCCAGATGTGTGATGTTGGACGAGGTTATTCAGCTCCAACGTCCATACAGTGGGGACTTGAGGGGAGTCAGGGCCTTCCCAGCCTCATCTTGACCTACCTGTCCCTCCCCATTGCTCAACCTCTCCTTGCAACTCCGTCATGGTGTGATAACCCTGTCTGGAATGCTTTTTCCTCTTCCCTCCTGTGTCCACACTCCTCCTTTGTTCATTCTAAAATGTGCACCTTCTCTCTCCCAGGCCATACCCTGGGCAGATCTCACTCCTGGCCCTCACAGGGGAGGCACAGGCTGAGGAAGGGGGAGAATGATCAGAAAACTGATCACAAGCTGGGAGTTGAGGCGTGGCTGTGGAGGCCAGCCCAATGATGGGAGCAGAGGCTGAGAAAGGAACTGGGGTCGACAAAAGCAGAAACGTGGGTGGTGTGGCAAGAGTGTGGAGGGGAGCCGGTAGGTGAATCAAATAGGCACTTTGGTGTTTCAGACCCAGAATGTGCATGGTGAAGAGTGGGGCGGAGGGTGCTGGAGGAGAACTTTAGGGTTAGATCACCCTAACTTGGTGAGCTACAGTAAAGAGTTTGCACGTATTCTGCCTGGGGGCAATAGGGAGCCATTGAAGGTTTTTAAGCAGAGAAGTAATAGCTGATTTTCCTTCTTCCCTCCCTATAGGCCCTTAATCTGACTAGGAGATCATGTGCAATTTTTCTCTGGGTGTGTCATGGCCAATCCAGTGCCCAGCATGGACTTTTGTTCATTCCCATTCCCAAGGCCTCCAGGTCCTCATCCTGACCCCCAGACATCATATCCTCTAGAGTAGGATGAGATCTTAAGGATTATGTAGTCCTAATCCCCAATTTATAAACGGAGAAACTAAGATCCAAAGAAGAGCAAGTTCAAGACTGGGTGTGGCTCTTCTGACTCCGAGGCCAGGACTCTGCCCAGCCCAGCCCCTGCCTCCCAGAGCCTGGAGTGTCCTGGACAGGTGGGAGGGGGAGGCCAGAGGGGACTGTGTTTGGTGGTCCCTGGATCCCACTTCTTGGGATTCAATCAGTCTCTTGAGGGACCCCTTTGTGTCCCACCTCCTGCCATCCATTTTCAGGGCAGGTCACCTGTAAAACAGTAAAAATTAAGTCATTTATAGCTGGGGAGTTTGGATCACGTTAGGAAAATGTGTGGTTGAGGGTAGGGAAATTGTTTTCCTTCTTCCTTCTCTTTTTGATTTTTCTCTTCCAAGAGCTGATCTGGAATTGTCTGGAGTCCAGCAAACTCCTGAGAACTGAATGCCAGCAGGGGCCCAATTGTGGAAAATTATGGGGAGTGGACATCACCTGGGGCATCACTGAGAAATCCTGGGCTAGAGTGGACATGCACAAGGGGGGAGTCCAGGTGGACTGTGGAATTCCAGGTCTGCAGCCCCAGGAACATCCGAGTCATGTCTTAAGAAGAAAGAGAAGATGTAGAAGAAATCAAAGAGAAAGCCTATAGGAGAGATTCAAACTGAAACTGGAGTTTGGGAAAGAGAGAGTCCCGCAGGGACGGGGTAGGCAGGGCAAAGGCAGAATGGTGTTGGGGAAGCTCTTGGGCTGGGTGTCCATGTTGGAAGACCTGGTCCAGCCCCTGCTGCAAACTCTGCAGGCCTGTGAGCATCTCCTTACCCTCAGTGTCCTCATTCCTCAGCTGTGGACGCTAGCCCCGACCTGCCCAAATGACTGTCAGTTCACAGAGATTATGGGGTGTGAGAGCAGCTTGTAAAGTTCTAACAAATGAAGGGAAGCATCTCGGACATCATTGTTATTATTCTCAAAGGATAATCATGCTTGGTCCTGGGCCCTGGGAGAATCACAGCCAAGAGAGCCTGGCCTGAGCCCATCACATCGTCTCATGTTTTATGGGAAACACAGGAACAGAGAGAGTAAATAACTTGCCTGGGGTCACACAGCCAGGAAGTAGTTGAGCTGGGATTTGAACCCAGGCAATCTGGTTCCAGAGTTCATATTCTTAAACACTATCTATATGCAAATTCTCTGGGGGAATTTCCTGGAATAAAATGGCATGTGATGATTATCTTATTCTTTCCTGAGATCAGCTCTTGGCCGGGAGGCCAGAGAACCCCAGGCCTGTGGTGTGTAAGGCAGCACCTCTGAGTTCCAGCACAAGGCTTCAGTCTCTCTTGGTACTGGGGATCTTGTATGTCATGCACTAATTGACAAGAGCAGGGCCAGAAAACTGGGTGTACTCCCTAACCCCTTTCTCCCCCACAGCCAATCCATCTTCAAGTCTATGAGTTCTGTACCAGAATACCTCCTGAATCTGTCCACCTCCCCCTGCTGCGGCCTCCCTAGATTAGTCTTCCAGTAGGTCTCCCTGCTTCCCCTCTTGCCCTGCTACAATTCTCTGCCCAGTTGCTGGGGGGATCTTCTTAAAATATAGATCAAATACAGTCACTCTTCAGCCTGACAACTCTTCATTGCACTTAAATAAAATCCAGATTTCTGGCCATGACCTGGAAGATCCTGCATGGCCCTGCCCCTGTTAACCTTACCACCTTCATGTGTGCCATTTTTTTTTTCCTTTTTGTCTTTTTTACTGACCGGTAATGGGATCGCAACCCTCGGTGTCGCGCCCGTACCGGGGACCGGCAACGGGATCGCAACCCTTGGTGTTGCGCCCGCACCATGCTCAGCCAGTGAACGGGAACCGGTCTCCACATGGGATCCGAACCCTCGGTGGGAGCGCCACCATGCTCCCAAGCGGTGCACTCTCCAGTGCACCACCGGGCCAGCCCCATGTGTGCCATTTTACCCCTCCCTCACCATGTCCCAGCCGGACTGGTCCCTTTTTAGTTCCTGCAGTATATATCCCAAAGCGACTTTCCTCCTCAGGAACTTTGCACATGCTATCCCTCTGCCTACAACAGTTGTCTCTCCTTCTTCCTGAGGTTAACTCCTCATAAATATCACCTCCTGAGAGAGGTCTTCTCTGGCTACCCACATGTTGGTTTACTTCATATCACTTGTTATGACTTGAAATTATTTTATTTAGTTGTCCATTGTTGTTAAGCTTTCCCACTAGAAGGTAAAATCTGCAAAGAGAAGGATAATGTCTGTCTGGTTCCTATTTGAATCTCCAGCACCTCACATCAACTGGCACATATAAATATGCAATAAATACTATTGGATGAATGAGTGGATGGATAAATGAAATCTTAGATAATCAAAAGGGAGTCTATGGAAGCCAAGGGCAGATTATAAACTCTTCCCCTTGCCAGTTACCTTCTTCCCCTGCTCACCCCTAGCCCATCTGTCCACTCACAGACAGCTCCTCTCCTCCCTTAAACCCCTGGGGAGGAGGCACATTCACTTGTGTTTCCTGCAATAGCCTCATCATTCCTAACCCAGGTCAAGCTCTCATTAGCTTGTTTAATCTACATGACCAACCTTTAAGGTAGGTACTGGGATTATTCCCATTTTACAGGTGGGGAAATGAAAGGTCCCATCACTTGCCCCAAATCCCAGGGCTAAGAAGTGAGAGGAGCAGGACTCAAACCCAGACTCCCTGGGGCTGGCACCCACACCATCACCGTGACCTTTGTCTACTTCTTGCAATGAGCACATGATGTGTCCTTCTGTGCAATACTGTCAGCGACTTGGCATCTCCCCCATTGGGGTTTCCAAACTTGCCTGATTCATAAGAATCACCCAGGGCACTTAATAGAAATAGATTCCCAAGTCCCTTGCCTAGAGGCTCTGTCTCAATCTGGGAATCTGTATTTTTAACAATTGCCACAGGTGATTCTGATGATTGGGCAAGTTTGGAATACACTGGCCTACAAGACAAAATCCCAACTACTCACCCTAGCGTGCAGGGCCTTTGATGCAGCAGCCCCTGTCCACTTCTTTGACTTATCTATCCATGACCCCGCCCCGGGCCAACCCTCCATCCCATCTGAATCAGTCTACACACCATTGCCTGGGAAATCCATTTGCTTCTCCTGTGTCCACCACTGCAGTGTCCTCCCATCTTTACCATCTCCTCGTTCTCCCTGGCAGTTCTGCTGACTACTTCTGCTGAGATGTCCGGTTTTCCAACTAGATTGTAGCCCTTGTGCATTGTGATGGGGATTAGAATTCTAGAACTTCAGAGCTGGTAGGGACTTACAGACCTTGCCATCCAACGTCTTCATTTGACAGATAAGGAAACTGAGTCCTGGAAGGGAAATGGACCTACCCGAGGTTATGGAGTGCTGTGGCAGAGCCAAGAGTAGGTGGATCTAGGGACGCCCCCACATAGATCGGCGAATTTTTCAGACTTCCCTCTTAATTGGTTATTTCTAGAAAAATCC
This sequence comes from Galeopterus variegatus, assembly GCF_000696425.1. Taxonomy (NCBI): domain Eukaryota; kingdom Metazoa; phylum Chordata; class Mammalia; order Dermoptera; family Cynocephalidae; genus Galeopterus; species Galeopterus variegatus. Next base: position 143,633 of record NW_007727728.1, on the reverse strand, counting down.
ATTCTCTGGTCATGAAAATGTAGGGCAGACAGTGGGCTTCATAGTCACTCACTCAACCCACACTGAGTTCTCACTATGGGCTGGAGGGGAATGCTAGGTCTACCTCTCGGAGCTCACAGACCAAGGCAGAGACTAGACACAGGCATCAGGAACCACAGTCATTGTCATTGCCATCATCATCCTTGTCATTTAAAACTGTGCACGATGGATAACTTTTACTGAGTATACTCTATAGCTGCCTTTGAGTTAACATTTGCTCCTCACCACAGCCCTCAAGGTGGGTGTGATTACTATCCTCGTGTCCAGGCAGTGCCTGCTCTGAGCTTTAAGTCAGGGCCCTGTGTGGGGAACTGTGGAGGAGAGCGGCCTCCCCTCTGCTGGCTGGAGAGGGGAGAGCTTCCCTGAGGGGGGTGGTTAGCTCAACTTGAAGGATGAATGGTTTGGACTTGAAGGTGTCAGGTGAGAAGACATTCCAGATCGAGAGAAGAGCATTTAGAAAGGCCTTGGAAGAGGGGATATATTTTAGAAGGGCAGGAGGTACAGGGGGTGGTGGGGTGGGGTGGGGATCCCAGCAGGAGGGCAGGACCTGGTGTGAAGTCCATCTTGCTTTTCCCTGAGAGCAGGCCCCCATGACCATATTAATAGCACCAATCACTAAGAGCTGGGGTGTCTCTGAACTTGGAAATGGGGTCAGAGAGCCTGGTGAGGCCGGGTTCTTTGTTTCAAGGCCCCTCCAGCAGCAACTTCCCAGGGCATGCTTGGGACAGCATCCTGCGACCCCCTTCCCAGGACTGGCTGCAGGAGTCTCCTCCAGGGCACTGTGTGAGGAGAGGAAAAGCAGGCATCCTATGTGGTTCACTGGAGGGCCATGTGAACGCATGTGGGATGTGTGTATACATACGTGGTGTGGGTCTGTGGGGTGTGTCTGTGAAGCGAGGGGTTCATGTGTGTGCATGCACGTGTGTTTCCTGGACGTGCTCTCTGTCCAGCTCTGTGAATGCGTGTGTCCATGAGTCCCAGCAGGCAGGTGAGTGAGTGTGTGTGGTGTACGTGAGGGCTGTGGGTGTGGGGCCGGCCTGAGCACATGCGCTCCCCTCAGCTGGTGTTAAACACTCTTTGGACAGCTCACTAGGTAAACATTCAATAATGTAATTTGGAAACCCCGTCCCCAGGGCCCCCTGTGTGGCCAGGCAGCTGGCGGGTGGTGGCCGGATTAAGATATTAGCGCATTAATGCCATATCAAAGCCCAGCACCCTGGGCCGCAGGGGTGTCTGCTGACAGCCCCACCGTGCCCAGGGCTTTGTGGGCCGGCAGCCCCCGCCACATCTCTCTCAAATCACAAGGAGGCCTTGTGCTCACAGCCTACTCTGGGAGCTGCGGGGCTCTGCAGACATGAGCTCATGCCTGCTGGTCCCTTTGGGAGGAGGTGGGTGGCCCGCCCAACCACCAGTCCTCATCTCCACCACAGGGACCAGGCCATGGGAGGCGTGGAAGCCAGGCCTTGGGTCTGAGCTGATCTTTTGACCTGGCCAAAGTAGGCACTTTTGTGTTTGTTGAATGAATGAATGACTGAATAACTTACCTGGAACTTTCTTGAACTTCCTCAATAGCATGGGTCAAATCCCACTCACCTTGATATTCCCAGTGTCTAGCAGTGCTTAGTATACAGTTGGTGCTCAATTATTGTGTATGGAATAGATAGACTGGTGGCAGGGAGTGGAGAACTGGACTGGAGGAGACCAGACTTGAGGCCTGATCTTTATCTTTAATCTGCTTGGTGGCCCCAGAGGAGGAGCTTTGCTTGCATGGGGACACCTGGCTCACTATGGAGTGATTGTGATTCTAGCCTTTAGTGCCAGACTCTGTGGGTGTGCAGGTGGTGGGAACCAAACATGTGAAAGGTTTAGAATACTGATACAAATCCTTGTACAGAGAAGGTCCTCAGTACTGACCAGAAAAAGCATGGGCCAATTTAGACATTTCCACCCAGGAGATGGGCTGGGGGGAGGGGGGCACAGGGCTCACATATATAACTGGGGGTGTCTGGGGCTAGGTCCATCTCAAGGACAATTTAGTCTGATCCTCCACTTTATAGCTGTGCAAACTGAGGCCTGGAGAACAGAAGGGATGTGTCCAAGGTCCCTGAGAAAAGCAGTGCCCAAGCTGGGACTAGGGCCATTCTGTGCAGAGGAGTCTGCTGTCCCTGGCATCTGAGTGCAGCAGGCAAGGGGCTTTATAAGGAAGGAGAGAGGGTGAGAGAATAAAGCTGGGGGCTAACCTCAGGCTGGTGATACATTTTACCTTTTCATCCAGTTTATCCAGGACCTGCCCCAGGCTCAGGAAGTGAAGAAGCATTTTCTGGCAGTTGAACCACTAAACAAGGAATAGTACTGTCAGTAACAACAGTAACAGTCAGGGGCAACAGGGTTAGTGATGGTAACAAAACTGGCCTTTGATGCAGGTCTCACTGTACACTTTTGTTGTGTTACGTGCTCTACACATTTAGTTTTATTTGTCCCCACAAGAGCCCTATCCTCACAAAAATCTCATCACAGGACAGTTACTTGCCCTAGGTTCTAGTAAGCCAAGGAGCCTGTATGCAAACCAGAATGGGACTTCTTTACCACTAGATGATCTTTGATCCCTGAGGTGGTGGGTTCCCTGCCTCTAGTACCTAAGCATAGGCTGGTGGCCCCTTCAGGGAAGATGTGAAGGGGTCCTGTCTTTGGGGGCAATAGGGACAGGCAGAGAATACCAGACCTGATAACTTGTGAGTCTGTTATTCTATTCCTGGAAGAGTTTCTGACTCCTGTGAATCAATACTCTAAGAGTCAAGGAGTTTGAGGATTTATGTTGACTTCTACCAGACATCATGATGGTTTGCTCCTCTCACCTTGAAGGAGGCTGCTGATAAAAATAAGGAAACTTATTTCCTGTGTCCCAGAGGCCCATGTCTACTTTCCATACCAAGGAAGAGTCAAGTCCAACAGCAAACAGAACACAAATGGGACACAATGGAAAGGGCCCCTCTCTGCCTTTGGGGACTCTTGTTTCCTGAAATTCTAGTTTTTCAGAGTTGGAAGGTTCCTTGGTGGTTACTAGCTTGAGGCTTTCCCATAGTTACAGAGCAAGTTAACAGAAGAGTTAGACTATGGGATTGCTTCTTCAATTCTTTTTTTATCCCACTCAACTCAACTTACTTTAGCTCAACTCAGCTTACCTCAGTTCAGTGGAACTCACCATCTAATCTCCTTCCAACATGCCACAAATCCAACTCAACCAACTCAATCCAACCCAAACCAAATGAATGGAACAGAACCCAACCCAACCCAGCCGCCTCAACTCATTGCAACTCAACCCACATTCCACGCGGGAGAAACAGCATGAGCAAAGATATGGAGGCGGGACCACTTGTTTGGGGGACGCTGGGTGTGGGGCACAGTGAGCCAGGTCAGCCTGACTAGCATAGCACATGCAGCAGGAAGCATCAAGATGGCACCGATTGGGAGGGTCCTGGGTGCTCTCACTGCCACACTGTCACACCAGGCTGGGGAGGCCACTTTGTCCACCTTCTCCTCCTGCCTGAATCCCAGCCGATGCCGTGAATTACTTGGAAGAGCTCAACTCTCCAGAGAGAGGAGGCTCTTAGATCTCTGCCAACATTATGAGCTGAAGCAGCTCCTTGCTAACTTCCGATGGGTTCTTGGGGAGGACATCGTGAGGGGAGGCCCAGCAGTAGCTTCTCCCGCACAGGTTTCCCGTAGCTTGGCAGAATCTGGAAGACGAGGCTGCCTTCCTTTTCCAGGAGCTCTAGAAAGGAAGGAAACAAGTGCCTAGAGTGAGCTGCAGAACACCACCCCACCACGCATAGCTTCCGCCCTGGCCTTGCTACGTGTTAGCTCTGTGTGTGGGCTGGGGCAGGGCACTGAGTCTCCCTGGCCTCAGTCTCCACATCTGTCCAATGGAGCTCTTACATGTTATTGTGAACATCTAATGAGGTGACTTGAACTCAGCTCTAAGCACAGTGCCTGGCACCCAGCAGCTGATGACAAACAACAGGGCCCCCTGGCAAACTTCCCAACCAGCAGCCAGGACAAGGCACAGACTGTGAGAATGACAACCTTGGTGAGTATCCCAGCTCTGCCGCTTAGACCAACCACATGATATTGGAAAAATTACCCACCCTCTCCTGAGCTTCAATTTTCTCAAGTGAAGACAATCCAGCATTTATCTTATAGCATTGATAGGACAGTTGAAAGCACTTAACATAGATCCTGGCACTTAGTAAACATTCAATAATTACTTTTGTTACTGGCTTCCTCCTATCTTAGATGTCAATTGAGAAAAGGAAAAAGCTGGTTTTCCTCTTCTCTAGACCTCCACTTCTCCACCTGCTGAGAGGGTGTGCACAGCACATTTTAGGTCCTCTAGCCTCTGATATGTTAGGATTTCCAGGTCATGCTGGCCATGGGTCTCAGGGCCAAGTAAAGGTGAGGAGACACGGGTTTGGGGGCAGTTTTCAATCTGCTGGGTGAGACCCAGAGCATCCCTGAACCACAACCCCTGCAGGGCCCAGGGAGTTGCTCGCCCCTCTCCCCCCGCCCTCCCGGGACTGCCATGGGAACCGTGCAAGCCTCTGTGTGGCAGCTTGTGATAAATATGCATGAGTGGGCTGTGGTCGAGGCCGCTCCTCAGGTCCATTTGGGGCACCTCAGTGAGCTAATTGAGGGTGGCCATTGTTCCTCTGCTCCCAGCGCCTGGGCCCCGTTTTCACATTCAAGTGCCCGGCCTCGGTTTAAAGTGGCCGAGTGGCGGGTGCTGTTTTATTCAACAAAAGACCCTTGAGAGGATGGACAGAGAACTCTGTGGGCCAGCCCATTGCCTGAGCCTATTCCTGTCCCGGGCCAGGGGGAGGGGGCTGCACAAGACCACCTGATTGCAATTGAGGCAGAGGCGGCAGGATGGGCACAATGGATGCTCAAGAGGCCCGTTCAGCCTCTGAGATGAATAGAGGGGACGCTTTCTCTGCAATCCCCTATTAGAACCTGCCATAATTTCCCTGGGAATAGGGGTGGCATGGGGCGGGCTCTCTTGGATGAGAAGGGGGAGGGGATAAAGCCAGATTTCCTTTGAAACCCAGCCAAAAGGCCCTGTTCCTTTGCCCCCCTCCACCACCAGGAAAATGTCCGCTTAGCTTGATGATAGCGCAAGTGGCCTTTACAGAGGGCGATAGAACCTGGGGACCACGGAGGAGAGGGGCAGTGTAGTCAACACTTGGGGTGTCTCACCCCACACACAGCTGCCATCATGAGGGGGCTCTTAGCTAAAATACTAAGAGGAAGAGAACCGCAAGACACTACCCCCCACCTGCCCAGTTTGTATATACACACTCAGTGGTGGCCCCTTCAAACACAGGGGCTGAAGGCTGGGGCGCCCCGAGGAAGTCAGCTCTGTGTCCTAGCTGTGAAATGGCATGAGTAGGGAGGAGAGGGCCCATCTCCCAATCGGGGAGCACATGTGGAGAGAGGCGGCAAGGCTGGGGTCCTAGCGCCTCCGTCCCAGGCTCTGCACAAATCTCACAGGCCCATAGGGGAGGGGTCAGCCCCCCAGTCCAGTGATGAAGTGGCTGAGCATGGAAAGCTGCGATGGCTTGTGCAAGAGCAGGCACGGAGAGGCAGCGGGCACAGGGGACAGGACGTGGGCTTGGGCGGCATTGGCTCTGGCTACGAACCCCAACAGGTGGGTGGCCAGACCTTGGGGAACTGAAGACACCCTGAAATCAGAAAAGGAAGTGGCCTGCGAAGAGGACAGTGGGAGAAGTGGAGCGAGCAGTGTCCCAGAAACCAAGAGAAGAGACAGTTTCAAGAAAGAGGGAGTGGCTGACAGCATCAAGTTCAGCAGAAGTTCAGGCAAGACAATGACTGAAAAGTGTCCGTTGGCTTCAGCACAAGGAGGTCCCTGGTGGCCTTGGTGAGCCGGCACCTCGCAGCTGATGGGAAGGTACAAGCCAAACCGGAGTGGATGAGGAGTACATGGGACGTGAGGGGTTTGAGAAGGGCTGCGAGAGGCAGGGCCAGACGGAGGGGCCGGGAGGAGGAGCGGGGGCTGGAGGCGGCGGGCAGGGCCGCTCAGCTCCCGGGACGTTGGTCGGCACCACTGCGGAGGTTAAGAGCTCGGGCGCTGGGGTCGGGCGGCCTGAATTCAGGTCTTGGCCCCACCGTTCACCAGCCACGGACCTTGCGAAATTTCCCTCTGAGCCACAGCTTCTGAAGCTACACCACTGTATTGTCGTAGGATGGAATAAATCAGTGTAAACCCTAAGCACAGTGCCCAGGACACGGTGAATACTCAGTAAAAGTTAAGTTTCCTATTATTCTCCGCATACCAAAGCTAAAGACGTCCAGCCAGGCGGGGCTGGCTGTGAATTCAACCTTCACTACTAGCTGTGTGCCCTTGAACCAGCTTGCTGCGTTAATTTCTTTCATCCTTTTCAGTTATTCTCTTGCTTTCTTTGTAACTACCCGTGAAGTGGTTTTATTTTTTTTTATTTTTTGCAGCTGGCTGGTACACAGATCAAATCCTGGACCTTGGTGTTCTCAGCACCACATTCTAATCAACTGGGCTAACTGGCCAGCCGACCTAAAGTGATGTATTTATTGCTCCCAATGGACAGATGAGGACACTGAGGCTTAGACAGTGATATGATTTGCCCAAAGAGACAAAGTGACATCTGGCAAAACCACAATTAGAATCCAGGTTTCTGGCCCTAACCACTACTCTCTTCTATGTCAGGCCTTGGAGGGGAGACACTGTCTGAGGAACCCCCACCCCCACGCACCTCTCCTGAAAATGAGGCCAGATTAGAGCAAAGCTGAGGGGAGAGGTAGCATAGAGACCTGGGAAGCTTCCAGGAGGAGATGGCTTGTGGGGTTACGGGCATGGTTGGGAATGCTATTCCCACCTTGGGGGTACGAGAGAAAGAGAAGTAGGTGACTATGATGACAGAACTAAAGGGCCAGGTGGAAAGGACCATCTGTCAGGATGGCCACCATACATCCCACCCAGCTGCTGGTGGGAAACTCTAGCTTGCTTCTGGGCAGGGGTCTTTCTTCTCTGACTTCTTCCATCCTCTCCCTCCCTATCATTCTCCCTTCTTCCACCCCTTATTCCTTCCTTCATCCATATTCTGTGCCACTTGAGACAAAAACATGAATCAGAGCCCCGCTCCTGAGGATTTCACAGTCTGGGGGTAGGGCAGTGTGCAGTAGAAAAAGGATATCAATAGACAATCCCTGTGCAAGGTAGTGTTGTTTGATTGCCTCCAGGAACAGGGAGCTCACTACCCCATGAGTTCATTTACTTCCTGCTTCTTTCTTTTTCAGAGGCATATTCCAGGCCCAAGAGAGTGGATTTGCCAAGAACACGTGGTAACTTCATGTCTGAGTCAGGACCAGGCCTCCTCTGTGTCCCTTTGAGCCAAGAACAGAGTCAACTGCCTCAGTAATAACTTGTCTGTCACCAGGTTAAAGGATCACACCTGAGTGAGGCCGCAGTGTTGCCTCATAGATCTGCCTAATCTATGCTAGGCTTGCCTCATAGATCTGCCTAATCTATGCTATGCCCCAGGACATGGCTAGTGCCATGTCCTGGGGCACCTTCCATCCAGGGAGGTGGAGGAAATAGAACCGGCACCTGCTGTTCCTGTGCCTACCCTCCCTGGTGTCCTCACCAACAACCTGAACTTCCAGCTGCCAGGGGCTCTGTGGAGCTCCACCCAAATATGCCTCTGGCAGCTTCCCAGGGCCAGGGAGAGAGAGCAGGGGGACGATGAATGGTAGATGTTCTTTATCGTGAGAGACGGTGCACTGGAGGAGTTCCAAGCACAGACAGTAGTGCCAGACTGTCTGCGTTCAAATCTCAGCACTGCCCCTCACCAGCTACTTAACACCCACCCCATGCCTCTGTTTCCTCATCTGTAAAATGGGGATAATAGTAGCACCTATCACCCAGGGCTATGGTGAGGGTTCCATGAACTAATGTACATAAGGTGCAGCGAGGCCCTACATGGCTCTCAGGCAGCAGGTGCCAGTGCAAAGGGCTGTGCTTTGGTCTCAGATGGGCCTGGCTTCACACTCTGCCTCTGTGAATCTCAGTACTTTATCTGTAAAATGGGACCATAACAGTACCTGCCTCACAGGGCCGTGCTGCAGATGGGCTGATGTGATGCACGTGGACAGGGAGACTAACATCAGTGGCCTGCCTGTCACATCTTGGGCACTGTCCTGGGGTCAAGTGGTATGCAGCAGGCACTCCGTGGAGACTTGTGGGGTCCACACCATTCTACTGAGGTGGTATTGCTCACTCTATGTCCTCTACTTAAACAAAAAGGCCTTGTGGATGCCTGGCTTTTCCAGCTGGAGGTGTCCTCCCAGGGCACTGAATCTGGAATGAGTGATGCACAGAAGTGGGGTTGGTTAAAGCTCATCCCAGCAGGAGCAGACAGGCTAAAGCTGCCTGTTCTGGGGGCTGCTTTGGCTCTGCCTGTTTACTCTCCCCTGGTTCCTGCTCATTTTATGAGCCTGGTCGGTCAGGGTTCCCCTTCATTCTGTGGCTACTCAAAAGCTTTCTAATAAATCCTTCTCCTCTTCTCTTCCCTCTGCCTCCCCACTCCCTCTTCCTCATCGTCCTCGTGGTTGTTGTCATTGTCCTCTTCCTCCTCCTCCACCCATGACTGGCCCATTTGGAGACTTATTCAGTGGTAGAGCAAAGCTGAGGTACTAATTCATGCTAAGATGTGGGTGGTTGATAGAGGCAGGAGGCCCTTTGGGTATCACTAAGTACAACTTCCTTATTGTGAGGAAGTGGGGAAAGTGAGGTCCTAAGAAGAAAAGGTATTAACCGAGGATCACACATGGTTCATGTCTGGGCTGTAGCTTGAATGCTGTTCAAGGCTCCCATGAGTGGACGTTTTCCTGGAGACATTGTTTTGAGGCCTTCTACACCTTTCCCTGAAGGAACAGCTGTTAATACCTTGCACCAAGAACTCTCCACAGCTGGATTTAAGTTGATGATGATTATTTTGGGCACAGGAATACCATTGGAAGCACACTCTGTTGAGGCTTTGTCTTCTAGTCACCCCACCCGTTGGGCAGTGGCTGCAAGTGGGACCAGCCTTGAGTTCTGGTGCCTCCCCCACCCCCCAGCCTTCATTTCCCCTGGATGGGACTGCTGAGGACTCTTCGACACTTGAGGAACCCCAATAATTTGGAGCACATTACGCTGTATCTGATTTCGTTTTGTCATGATTTTCAAGGGCTGATAAATCTCCTCTCCAGCCCTGGGATCTTGTCCTTCCTCTGTCACTGACACCCCAGGTGACCTTGGCTAAGTCACATTTCCCTCAGTTTCCCAGTTTCCCCTCCAGTAAAATCAGACCGCTGGGCTCTCAGGGTCACCCACCATTCTGCCCTACATATTTTGAGCCAAAACATATACTGGAACAATGATAAACCTTGACAAAAATCTCATAAATGGAAGATTTAAGGAGTTTCCTCATAAAAATATCTCAAAGATAAAGAAAAAAAAACAAACAAAATAGAAAGGAGGAAGTTGAGGCTATTTTAAAGAAGAAAGTGAGGGGGTGAGGGTAGATAGTGTGGTCTTGCCATTTCATAGAGTTGTCATAGGCCAGAAAAAGTGGCCGTGATCTGTGTGATGCATGTCCCCCAGGGACTGGGAGAAGGTAGGTTCTGGGCAGGCAGATGCCAGTCCTACACAAGGAAGAGCTCAGCAGTCAGAGTTACTCTACAGTGGAGCTAAAGCCCTTCAGGTAGTGAGGTCCCCGTCAACAGAGGTGTGCAAGCAGGAACTGGTGTCTCCTCAGATGCTGGAAGGAGATTGGATGAGATGCCTTCATATTCCTTGTATCAGATTATAAAATTATTTCATTCACCAAGATTGTTTTGGCTTTGCCAAGTGAAATGAAACCACCTGGAACTGCTTGGCAAATAACCACCAGGGGAAAGTCCGCCCATTGTGCCAGGCCAGGAGGAATGTCCATGAGGGAGCCATGGCAGACCACAACCTTGGCAAGACCAGATTATTCCATCACAAGTGACAGGCGTTGCTAGGATGCAGGAACTTTGGGAGCTGTTCTAAAGAAACTAGGCGATTGGGGTTTATGGTAGTGCAGAGGAGCGGTTCTGAGCATGGCTGGGTCTCTCTCACCCGCAGGTGGGGGCCCAGCCAACTGGGTAGGGTGTATGTGCTCAGCAGGGCCCCTGTCTGGCCATCAGCTGATCAGTCAGCAAGTATTTGATTGAGCAGCTATTATGTGCTGGGCACTGTGCCGGGGGCTGGGGCTACCACAGTGAACAACACAAGGCTGGGCCCTGCTCTCAGAGTCTGGCAGGCAGACAGACAAACACAGCAATAATGGGAACCCTCACATAGGGCTTCCTTCTGCCAGGCCCTATTCTAAATCCTGCATCAGTCGGCATAGAATAGGTATGTTACAGAAATGAATAGCCTTCCCTCCTCCCCAAAACCTCAGTGGTTTAAAGCAACACAGGTTTATTCTGGTTCATGGCTCATCTCCATATGGGTCAGCAGGAAGCATGACCCACACAGTTGGAGACCCAGGCTGAGGAGAGACAGGGCAAGGGACAGAGAAAATGCAGTGTCTCTTCAGCTTCCTCCTGGGAGTAGCACACATAATGGGGCTCACATTTCATCGGCCAAAGCAAGTGGCATGGCCACCACTGGACTTCAAAGGTGGCAGAAAGATCAGTCCTACCATATGCCTAAAGAAGAGGAGAACCAGGACATCTGTCAACAGCTACAGTGACCACCACAGGACTTCATGTCAATTATGAATTCAAATTTCACCATATCCTCTGGAGCCAGTAATTTTAGTATCCCCATTATAATGATGAGGAAACTGAGGTGCAGAGAGATTGAGGGACCATCCTAAGGACACAGAGTTGGTAAATGGCAGAGCTGGGGTGTGAACCAGACAGTCTGGCTCCAGAGTCCATGCTCTTAACTGTTGTGCCTCACTGTCACTCATAGAAATGGGAATGAGAGAGAAATAGGGTCATAATGGCAAAGGGAAGGTCTTATCACAGAGGACCCTGGCCCAGTATTGGGGTGAGGGTCAAGGACAGCCTCTGAGGAAATGACCTTCATCCTGAGCCAGGAGTAATGAATGCTTGATGCCTAGGTGAGGGGAAAAGAGTGGCCTTCTGGGCCAAGGGAAGAGTGGCAGTGACGGCCCAGGGAGGAAGGCAACGTGACACACTAAACAGCCGTGAAGCTGGAGCTCAGTTGGTGAAGTGCCTGGGTCACTAATGAATACAAGAGCCATTGTCAGGTGGTCCCTTGCAGTGATTTAGGGGAACTGCAAGTGGAGGGTTGTGAGAGCACAAAGACGACCCCAGCCTAGGAGGACTTCCCAGAGGAGGTGACATCTAAGCTGGATAAAGGGTAGAGGAGGATAAGCACATTCTTTGTGGAGGGAACTGCATGAACGAAAGCCTGGAGGGAGGAGGGGCATGGAAGGTCCAGGGAAGTGTGGTGGGCTCGCCTACCTGGGGCTGAGGGTGGTGTCTCTGCTTCTCTTCATCCTGGATGCCAGGAGTTTGGGACTCACAAGGCAGAGGAAGGACTGTCTGATCTAAGACACTGATTGAGAGCCTACTGTGTGCCTGGCCTTGGACTTGGGGCTCTCCCACCCTTATCTCCTATGTGGAATCCCCGACCTTTTGGGCTGGCTGGAGTGAGTAGTCTCCAGCTGCCGGCATGCTCTGTTCTTATCTGACTTCCTTGTGCAGCTGCAGCCTGGACTCCACAGACGGGTCACTGTCTGGCTTCAGGGCACCAGGAATGCCACCCCTGCCCTTTCTACTCTCTGTCTGCAAGGGCCACCAGATACTTTTTCTTGGCAGGCAAACTATGAACACACCCAATGTTCCATCACAAAATGAATCCCGGGTCCTCAAGAGGGCAACTTGTTCACTCCCTGTCTCTGCACAGGGTTAGCCCGATCCAACATGCCACCTCCAGGCCTTTGTTTAGGCTTGGTCCTCTCACCAGCATAGCCTCCAGGCCTATGCTGACCCTCAGGTGAGTTGGGCTTTCAGGAGTGCGGGGACACATCTACTCCACTGGGAAAAGGAGACAAATTGCCTCAATTTGTCAGCTTACCTTAACTGCACACCCAGTGTGGTGGTCTGGCCCTTGTTAAGTGCTCAGGAGAAGCAACTGCTTAATGGCCACCTTCATCCCCATGTTCTACCTGAAGCTTACCTGTGCAGTGTATCCAGAGAAAACCAATCCTCTTTAGCGTTGTACTGGTCACCCAGATCGGAAACTCAGAGGCAGTCGTGACTCCATTCTCCCCTCCAGCTTCCAGTCAGTCTCTAGTCCTGTGCATTATACTTCCTAAGTGGGTCTGAGCCCATCCCTCAACCTCCATGTCCTCTGCTCCACCAGAGCACGTCTCTTACGGAGACTGTGCTAGCCTCTTACCTGGTCTCCATGTACCACATCACGGCCAGGGAGACCCATCTCACATGGAGATTTAATCGTGGCTTAATTATAAATATCCTCTGCTTGAAATCCTTCAATACTTCCTTGTTGACCTCAGGATGAAGTACAAACTTATTAGCTTGGTATTTGGGGCTCTGTGTCAACTCTCAGGCTACCCCTTTCTTCAACCTGAAATTGACCTGGCCCTTATGCTCCACTTAACTAAGCCATTTTTATCCTTCCAGACTCAATTTCAGCCACTCCTCCTCCAGGAAGCCTTCTCAGATCACCCAGTATTCAGAGATTTCTCCCACTTCTTCTAGCCTTTATGTCCATCCTACTCAGCTCTGTCCCAGATGGGTTTAGCTGTTTACCTCTCCCCTGGCCCTTTTCCCCTCGTATCCCTCTTCAACAGATGGTTTTGGCCAGCTAGATACAAGAGACTGGTGAATGAATGAATGAATGAACGAACGAATGAATGAATGAATGTATCTGACTCCATAGGGGGCAGGGGTTCAGGAGAGCTTCCTAGAGATGATGACTGAACCAAGTCTTAAAAAGTCTTAGGGGCCGGCCCGGTGGCACACTGCTGCAGTGCGCCGCTTGGGAAGTGCGGTGGCGCTCCCGCCGAGGGTTCGGATCCCACATACAGACCGGCCGCTCACTGGCTGAGCGAGGTGCGGGGGCGACATGGAGGGTTGCGATCCCGTGGCCGGTCCCGGTCTGGTACGGGCACGACACTGAGGGTTGCGATCCGTTGCCGGTCACGGAAAAAAAAAAAAAAAAAGTCTTAAACATCTGTTTTCTGGGAGAGAAGAGTTTCAGGTAGAAGGAACAGCATGTGCAAAGCCTCAAGTTGCAGGAAACATTGCACTTTTAGAAGACTGCTGGAATGTAGAGCGTGGGGGAGGGGCGCAAGGAGGGGACGCTGTGGCTATGCCAGGGCCAGAGCATGGAGAGGCTTGTAGGCCTCAATCTTGACTCCAGAGCAGGGGCATGACATAAGCTCTCTTGGGCTTTAGAAAGATGACTCTAGCTACAGCGTGAAGAGTAGGCAGCTGCGGTAATTCAGGTGAGTGGACAGACTCCAGAGACACTTAGGAGGTAGACCTGGCAAGTCTTGGTGACTGATGGGATAAGGGTGGTAAGAGGGAGGAGGGGAGAGTCAAGATCATCACCTTGGAAATCTCTGTCCCCTGAGGCTCTGACCAAAGTCCACAATGAGTCCCATCGAGTGCCTGGATGCTATCCCTGGGGCTCTTGGCTTGGAGCCACTGATGTCACTTATACTAAACAGACCCCCTCTCTTGACTGGCCCTGGAGGCTTCAGATGGGATGCCCTGAAGGCTGGCCCAGCAGCTTCACATGCCAGAGTGTCTTGGCTGAGATTAATGGAACTGGAGGGGTGAAGTCTGGACACTCAGTGTGCACATCCCTGTCTGCTCCTAGGGATGTCAGGGGCGGGGTAGAATGGGGGAGGTGGCAGAGGCCAACGTCTTGGTGATCAGAGAGACATCAGATACCAGGCAGGCTGAGCTCTCCTGAGGGCTTGGTGGGTAGGGAATGGATCAGGGTCAGGTTCAACAAGCATTCATTGAGCCATTACTATGTGTCAAGCACGGTGCCAGTTGCTGGGGGAGTCAGAAAGACACATGTCTCTGCCTTGGAGAGCACCCAGCTTCAATGAATAAAATATACTGAAGGGTTTCTGCCTTTTAGCAGCCCCCGAGGTAAAGGAGGCCAGAGGAGGCCAAGGGTTGGGGGAGACAGGGCTCATGACAAGTCAGGACAGCCATGGCTCTGACTTTGCATGGGGACTCTGCTTCTACCAGCTGGGGCCTGGCCCACACCCCACTGCCTCCTCACCCTTGATTGCTTGGTGGTGGGGGGATGGGGGTAACTCTGGATGAGGGAGAAAGGGGCAGGAGAGTGTCAGGGTTGAGTCTGGTTTTGGGATGGGGCTCCTGGGGGCTGGCAGTGCTCTCCCTGAGAAGGGGATCACTGAGGGGGAGCCACTTCAGGGGGGGGTGAAGAGTTCCAGTTGAAACGTGTTGGGTCTCAGAACCCGTGAGACATTGGGAGAGGGTGTCTTGTAGGCAGTTGGATACATGAGCCTCCAGTCAAGAGGGAGAGACAGGCTGCAGGGAGGGTCGGGGGGTCTGAAGCACAGAGCAGGGGCCTAGGCTTCCTGGGGCAGCGCCCCCAGAAGGAAGCACACCACCCCTTGTGATCCCACCCATCCTCTGAGGCAGGGACCCTCCATGGGTGGGGGACCTCCCACTTGTCCCAAGGGCTCTTACAGTCTCTGGAAGCTCAGGGACCCATGTGGATCTCACTGGTCCACCAGGCCTCACTACCGCCTCTTCAGCAGGTCAGTACTTCCAAAGGTGGAGACAAGGTCAGCATTCAGGATTCTCCGCACCAAGAAGGGAGATAGGGTGAGTCTCACGTTTCCATGGCTCTCTGCTGCTAAGGATCTGAGATTCCAGACCACTCCAACAGTCAGATGCTTAGATCTTCAGAGCCTGTTATTCTAAGACCCTGTGACTGGGGCCACACTAGCCTCTTCCATTTCAGAACACTGGTGGTTGAATGTCAGACTGAGTCACCCAGTTTCACCCTGGCCTATGCTGGCTCTGCCATGAGCTTACGTGTGTAAGCTCATCTCTTGGCAGGTTCCCCTAGTGTGGCAGATGCCACCTTTGCCGACTCTGCCGACTCTCGTTACGGGAGGTGCCATAAGTCCTCTGGGGAATGTGGGTGCTTGGAGAGTCAGCTTTCATGCAGGGACTTTGCTGCGTTAGCTTCCGCCTTTTAACCCTCTGAATCTGGAAGGCACCAAGAACCTTTGCAAATAACCGCTTTGCAGCAATTTCTTCTCCAGAGCAGCCAAAGCCTGGCTAGGGGAAGAGCCTAGAATCCGACCTGAGGCTGTTTGCCAGGAGGAGGTGGCCGGAGCTTCCAAGGGAGAGGGCAGTGGGTGGGCCAGGACACCAGCCCCGGGCTCCCGGCCCGCCCCTGCTGCCCTCTGCCTTTCCATCTGGTGCTCGGGCCGTATTAATGATTTAAGGAACAATTATTGTAAGGCCGAGTTTCTTTTTACAAACGCCAGTGTTCCATCCTGCAATGAATTCCAGATGGTGCGAGCTCTCAGTGAGGGAACTGGCTCCTCGGAGGATGGCCTCCCCCTGCAGAGTGACAGCAGGCCGGGGACGAGCCAGCGGTCTCCTCAACGCTCGGCCTTTACAAGTTACCCGACCCCTTTCCAGTTTGTTTAAAACCTTTTTCTTTTTCCATGCAGATGTTCCTCTGGGTGAGCAATCTTTATAGTTTTGAAAAGATTATATCAGTTTTCCATGATATTGTGTTACTGTATTTCTTGGGCTCCCCCCTTTGTTAACAGCGCTGGAAAGGCCAGCTCCTCCGTCAGACATTACTAATGGAATGTAGAAAGGGAGGCTCAAAAGCCAAGCGAGCTGGGCCAGCTGAGCCTGGGGCTCAGAGTAATGCAGGAGGAAAACAGGCTTCCAACGCCTCCTTCCAGAGGTGGCTGTTATGGTCGGAAAGCCGAGAAAACTGCTTGGGCCGTGCATTTTTCGATGATTATCAAAGGTGTTAAAATAGAGACAGAGGCACATGTTTGGCTGCGGGGCGGGAGAGGCCGCCATGCAGTTTTGCAAGCTTCAGCTGTCTTGAATCAAAACTATCACTTTGATACTGGAAAATTATTATGAAAATGTTAGTTTTGGGCCTTGCAGCACAAAGCAAAGATTGCTTGGAAGGCTGGGGGCTCTTCGTTGAGCATTTGTGTTGGGTCCAAGAATAACCTCTCCCAACTGTTGGATTTCACCTTTATCCGGGCTTAGAGGCGGCTCCATCCTGCCCTGCAGCTCTCTGATTAAGGGACCCACAGAGCGCATGAGCGGGCTGGAGGCCACCTATTCTTCAAGCTCAGCAAAGGATGGGGGAGGTCAGGGAAGGCTTTCTGAGTGAGAGGGGTTAGCTCAAGGTTTGGAGAAGAAAAACAATTTATAAGGGAGAGAAGGTAGGAAAGGGGAAATTGACATTTTCTGAGGGTCTATTCCGTAGCAGGAGTCAGCCTCCTGTTTTATAGGCGAGGTTTAGAGTGGCTACGTCACACCTGGGACACCTGGTGAAAGAGGTGATAACTTGGACTTAGATCTAACACCAAAAGCCAGGAGGGAGAGAAGGAAGAGCAGAGAGGGCAGCTGGAAGCATGTGGCCTGGGCCTGGGGAATGAATGATCCGTGATCATCTGGGTTGCAGTGTGAGTGGGGGTGGGTGGGACGGGGCAGCTGTGACCCTGGACAGGGCCAGCCGAGGAGGACTGTGTTCTGTTAGACACTGGAGGATTTAAACAACTGCTGTTCAAATTCTAAATTATTTTTTTCATTCTCCAAGTCCCTTTGTTGGGCTCTCTTCCCAGAGAGGAAGACATCTAGACACTTACCACTCTCCTACCCTGAGCTGGGCTCCGAGAAAAGGAGACAGGGAAGACACAGGCCCTGCCCTCACAAGTGTCACAGTCCACCAGCAGAAGCAAGAGAAGGGCGGGACTGTAGGAGCCTAGAGGAGAGGCTCCTCCCTGAGATCTGAGGAGCCTTCCTCGAGCAGGACAGATGTCTGCTGTGAGCTTTGGGGGATGGAAGAGAGATGGCTGAGCTGAGCCCTCCAGGATGGTAGGCACTCAGTAAGAGGCTAGGAGCAGTCCTTCAGGCAGAGGGACTGTGAGCAGGCCAGTGCTGCTGCAGCTTGGAGGGGGATAGTGAGAGTGGCCCCGAGTGTGGCATGGCTGTTGGAAGAGCTAGCTGAGTCCTGGCTGCACCACCAGAGATGTTATCAGGCAAACAAGGGGCCACCGTCCCTGCAGAATCCAAGCTGCTCAGACTACATTAATGTGGGTTCTGTGGCCCTCACTGGGAGGGACACTCTCAGGGGAACTGGGGAGGGGCTCGGGGCGCCATCCTGGCAATGATGATGGCAGGAGTCGGGCAGCTGTGCCAGGAGTTGCTCAGACATGGGGCAGAGCTGCCGCCTTCAAGTCTCAGCAAGCGTGTCCTGGGGCAGAGGGAGTGGACTTGCTGTGGGGATGTGGCTCCAGGCAGGTCTGCGAACGTGAGAGGTCGTTGTCGTGGTAGTTGGCATTTGCACAGTGGTCGGTTATCAGCAGGATGTTCTCAGATGTGCCACCTCATTTACTGCACTTCACTCCCAGACCTTCTGTCTATTGGACACATTTTGGCACCTCGAGTCTCATAGCTATGCTCCTTTGGTTTGATTTCCAAAATCTCCCTCCTCCGCCCCAACATTTCATCTCCATTTTTGAAGCCATCCATTCCAGCAGGGCTGAGTTCTTGGTAGAGCGTTCATTCTTGGAATGATCGGATCTAATTTTGGGTCAGAAGACCTGGGGCCAAGACCCACTAACTTGCTGCATGATGTCAAGTCCTTGGGCCTGGATTTCCTTAACTGGGTCAGAGAACTGAGGATCCTTGTTCTATCTGCCTCATTCCCCAAGGATTGGAAGGACCAAATGAGGTCGAAGCTGGTGGTAATTACATTGTCATTGTTAAAGAGGCAGCCCCAGGCAGGGGAAGGACCTTCTCATATACTGGGCCCTGTCACTTATTAGCTGTGTGAGCCTCAGATCGTGGCCATTCTTGTAGGGCAGAGGTGAAGAAGTTTCTCCCACGATCTCAGGTCCTCATTGGAGTGATGTTTTAAAGCTGTAAGTATAGATTCATGTGGAGCCCCTGTGGAATGCACTTTGGGGCTTCCTGTTTTCTGCGCATGGGGCCCTGCCTCATCTGTTTTCTGTCTCCTTCTCCAGCCTCACCTCATGCCACTCCTTCCTCTCTCTTTGCTCTCTGCCCACAAGGAGGAAGCGAGTGGAGCTCTGCCCTGCCTCAGCACATGCTGTTCTTTTGCATGGAGCACTCTACTCCCAACTTCCTCTGTCTTTCTATTTGGCATTCAGGTCTCAGCTTAGACATCATTTTTTCAGAGAGGCTGCCTTCACTCTCTTCCTCTTTTATGTCCTCTAGCATGCACATGCTCCTAGCATGTCCTTTTCAAAGCATTTACCCAATTTGCAAATGGTACATTTATTGTGTATAGGTTTGTTTTGCCTGCCCATTGTGTCTGTTTTGTTCACCATCTCATTCCTAGCACCCAGTCTAATGATTGATCCACAATAAATTCCCAATAAATATTTGTGCAACTGAACTATCCAGTAAATTTGGAGGTCATTATTAATGTGCCTGTGTTGCTTATGGGAAAACTAAGGTTCAAAGAAGAGAGATAATTGCTCAATTTCTCATAGCTAGGGAGTATAGTTCAGGCATTAGTACTTCAAAAAGTTGTTGAAAAAATTGAATTAAAAGATAATACAAATCCTTCCATGAACTTTTTGAAGACCCCTCATAAATCCTGGAGAGCCTGTACTGGGAAATGGGAGGAAAAGGAAAATCATCAGAGGAAGGGACTGGCCCAAGAGAGAGGTCTGTGGCTTTCCCCTAGGGCCCCTCCGTGCCTCAGCGCTGGGCAGGCCAGTGGGGGCTGAGCATGGTGGGCAGTCTGAAGCTCTCCGGTGTTCCTGCCGCCTACAGGTGCAACCCACATGAGCAGGTGAAAATGCAGAGGTGCTGACAGCTCTCAACCCTGCACGCCCCAGGGCATCTGGTTTGGATTTGGTCAGGGTTTTTACTAGTTGTTTTAGAGACACTTAAGCCCGCACATTACACCTTGAGCCCACCACATGGCTCCTCTAGGGCCTCATTGAGCCACCCAGGGGCAGGGAAAGGGCATCCCACAGATCTGCCAAACGGAGAATAAGAAGTCCCTTTGGGGACCAGAGAACCAGGTAATCAGTAATCGTCCTGGCCTCTCATGGTGCCATAAGCTGTGCTGCCAAGAGATATGGGAGAGACACAGAGTCCATTTGCTGAGCTTCCGGGGCCTCCACCATTGTATCCCAATGTCCCATTCTAGCATCTTCTCCGAGTGCCCTGCCATGACCTTGATGCCCTGACATGTTCATCTCCTTTGCATGCGCTATGCCTCTCTGCCTTTGCCAATATTCCTGCCCCTCCAGGTGCCCTCGCTGATGTGGGACAAAGTATCATGAACTCTCTTCCATTAGTCTGGCATTTTGCAGAGGCGGAAGCAGGACAAGACTGGGAGGTCAATTCCAGCTCCAAACAAGCAAATGCTAGCTATCAGAGTCACCCAGCGATGGGCTGACCTGCTGCAGCTTTGTCCAGGGCCCGGGAAGACCTCCATTAGCAGGAAATGGGGCTGGTCAAGAAGGTCTGCATCCAGCTGTGGCCTTTTCTTGTTCTATCAGGGGTCTCTGTCCTTGGTCTTCATTCTGGAGCCAGAGTCATGCCTCGCCAGAGCTCCTGCTATTTGCCCCTGTTCTCATTCTTCAGGCCAGTTTCCTCTCCCTGGCATGTGTCCTGGTTGCCACCCCACCGCTGACATTGTAGTGGAAGCCTCTTTCCTTCTTTGAACGTGAAGTTCACCTGCCATGCGAAAGGAAAGGGGGGCTGGCCTGCCTAAACCAGAGTGTGAGATTTGGAGACCTCCAACAACCCCTGTTGGTTCTATTATCCAATATTTTTAAGGGTTCTAAGGCCCTAAGAATTCATGGCACTAGATCTGTAAAATTCTCTGACTCTAGACTTCTTGTACTTTCAGGTCTTCAGGGTCCAACCCAGGTCTTGACACACTGTATGTATTCAATAAATATTTGCCTGTATGGTTCTCTGATTGGATTACTCTGAAATTCTATGCATTTCCAAATTTCAAGGACTCCCCAAATCTATAGATGGTTGTTTCATTCAGCATCGACAGAGACTGAGTGTTCCACTTTCTAATCTGTTGTTGAAGAGACAGCTTAAAAGAAGTTGCCATGAGTCAGTGTTTCGGGGGCAAGAGGCTGGAGCAGAGGGTGGCATGTCACGTAGATGGGCCAGTTTCCTTTCCAGCTCATTTCTTTTATTTACATGTGGGTGGTTGGAAGGAGTCTTTGGAGCCAGCTTTCATGGGGCAGGCTTGTATCCGTGATGGGCGTGGAGGGAGTCAGCATTTATGGCCCAGCATCACACATGCACCATCCTGTACAGCCTGTGTTTCAGGCAGGAGAAGCTCTAACAAGTTGCAGGCTGGAGCCAGCACAGGCCCAGGGAGATCCTTGAGATATTCCCTGTGTCCCCTTAGGACTCTTGTAAAAGGAGCTAGGGACTTCAGGGTCTCTAGCCCCTATGGGATGGAATCTCTGGGTGTTGGAGGACAAAGGGACTTTCAGTGCTTTCCTCAGGGAAAAATCACAGGTGACTTCTAGATTGTCCTTTCATTCTCATGCACCAGAGGTGAGCCTGCCCCAGACGGATTGAATTTCCTCTTGAGGTGCAAGGTACATCTGGTTTGGTTTGAGGCTGAGTATCAGAGGGTGAAGGCAGAATATGGGAGGACTCATCCCTGGGGAATAATCCCCTAGGGGCAAGAGTGATGAACCCAGCATCCTAAGGACAACAGAGGGACCCTGCCCACCACTCAAGGCAGAAGCCCCTGGGAGAAAGAGTCTAGCCTGAAAACCAGAGCTATACAATCTCAGAGCATACAAGAGGCTGCAGGAGCACCCTGCTTTTGAAGGGAAGTTGGGAACATGACTTCTAAGGTCTCTTTCTGCTGAGGGAGTTTATGATAAATTCAGGATGTCAGAGCTAGAAGGGGCCTATAAGATAATTGAGGGAACCCTCCTTCATTGTACATATGGGGAAACTGAGGCCTCAAAGAGGAAATGACTCACCCTGTAAATCTATTGTACAGCTGAGTCAAGATGCCCATGACTTTGTTCCAGATCAATGTTAGTTTTGTTTTTTTAAAAAATTATTATTATGGGCCGGCCCGGTGGCGCACTCAGTTGAGTGCGGCGCTTGGGAGCGTGGCGGCGCTCCCACCGAGGGTTCGGATCCCATATAGAGACTGGTCCGCTCACTGGCTGAGCGCGGTGCAGGCGCGACACCGAGGGTTGCGATCCCGTTACCGGTCACGAAAAAAAAGACAAAAAGGAAAAAAAAAAATTATTACTATTAGCAGCATATTGAGTTCAGATTTACGACTTTCTTGGCCCCTGGAATAGAGTGGTTGTAGGTTACAAACCTTTAGAGCAAGAGACCCGGGTCAAAGACCAGCTAGACCACTGGATGGGACTTGGGCAAGTCAGTCGTTCCAAGCCTCAGCTTCTTATATATCAAATGGTAATAATAAGACCCACCCCAGAACCTTCCATGGCCCCATGCCTCGAACTATTTGTGGTGAAAGACTATTTTTTATTTCCAATCTTTTGCTGACCAGTAATATTTTTGTGAAACACAATAAATGTTGTCACAGCAATAACTATCTATAAACATTTCTACACTTTCAATTTCTGTGAACTCCTTCCAAACTGCTAACTGAAGAGTCAGGGCCCAGCTGCCATGGGGCCCTGGAGCGCACATGGAGTGGGACTCCCCTAGGCTGTGCGTTCTCAAGAATTCTTTGAGTAAGTTTGAGTAGAGGAATGAATCAGCATGAATCACAATATTATCATGTATTCAGCACCTGCTCAGTGCCTGGTGGGCTCCATATGTTATCCTTTGTAAAAGTCCTTCCACCTGCCTGGGTGGCATGATGACCTCAGTCTACAGGCTTCTCTCTGTTTCCATGTTCCTCCCTCTGAGATAAATGCCCTGGATCACGAACATATTTTATTCTCTGCTCTGCTCTAGAATTGGCCCTACAAGGGTTATTCGGGTGGGCGAAAGGAACGCTTCCTGTTACTGTTTGGGAAAATGCCTCCATGGCCCTGGCGAGAAGCTCTGGTCTCCACCTGAGGCAGATGGCACAGGCCAGGCACTTCTCTCAGCAGCTCCAGTGAGGAGACCAGCCTGCAAGGGGACTCCTCTGGGCTTGGCCCTTGGGTTACTGGGCTGAGGGCGCAGATCTATGCCTTGCTCTGCCATTCTGAGTACACATTGGAAGGGAGATTTATGGTGGCAATCTGGAGGAAGGAATAGTTTATTTTCTACATGAAAACTATGGGAAGCCTCTGCTTGGAACCCAGACCTCACAAGGATCTCATTAAAGGCCTATTAGTCAAACTAATTCCTGACATGACATTGGTTTGCATTAAACAAACATCTCTGACTTTTCAAACACTCTCTTGGGAACCAGGACTTGATTGTGTGACATCTATTGATACATAATCAGGGAAATGCTGATGGGACATTGGGCTGTCTGATGCCAAGGGGTCATATGCTGGAAAATCATGAGCACTGGTTTTATATGGTTGGCAGGTGTTCAGCTTGTAAACCTCATGGGGCACCATTCTCTGCTAGGTGATAGCTCTCATTGGATTGTTGATTAAGTAAATGATAAAAGATCTATTAGATCTTGGGCCCTTGCTGGCATAAGTGCCAGGCCATGAGGCTGTTTGTCTCTGTATCTCTGTGAGCAGATCAGGGCCTGACACACAGTAGGCATTTGGGAATGAGGCAGAAAGGAAGAGTCAGGGATAGCAGCCTGGCCCAGAAGCTGATAAATAGAGTCCTCATCCTCAAGGAGAGCAGAGGCCCGGGGGTGGGCATGCACATGGGCAGTGCCACAGTGATTGAGGCTGTGCAGGGTGGGTGTGTGGCTGTGAGACTTGGGAAAGAGTACCCACTGTACTTTCAAAGGCAGGGGCTGAGCTTCACACAGTGCTGTCTGCAAAATATGTCTGCCTCAAGCATCAAGGACTTGGACACTGTTCCAGGCATGGGGATGCACTGCACTGAGCCGTTTACCTTCTCATTTGCTGTCTCCCTCATCCCTTAACAATAGGCACCTGTTTGAGAGGCCATGGGTCAGAGTTAGGCTCAGTTGCGACAAGGATCAGGACTCAGTCTATAACAGGATTAAGATTCGCATTGCAACTGGGACCAGTTTCAGATGAGCCTAAGGCTTAATTCAGGGCTCAGTATAACGTTCAAGATTAGGGCTGAGTCTATAAGATAATCAGGGCTCAGATGCGATCAGGGTTAGGGTCAGGACTCAGTCAATAGTCAGGCTCACTGTCTGTTTTCCCTTCTGCAAGCTCTCGGAGGCACGAACCAGTTTTAACCATCTCTCTTCTCATAACCTTGTTGCACAGTGAGTTCTCAGATAGTGTTTATTGAATTGAATTCTGCTGGTTTGAATCAAGAATGATCATGGTCTTTGCAGAATTCTCCTGTGGCAAAGGAAATAGACAAAGGGCATTATCTGAGTGACCCCGTACAGAGAGCTGCCCCACAGCCTTTATGGGTAGTGAGCTTCTCAGTACTGGACATATGCAAGCACAGTCCTTATAGTTCACCATCAAACGAAGGGAGTAGGGGATTCCTGCCCTGGCAGGGGAGGAGCCACAGTTCAGAGATTTGGATTGTGGGCATCCAGCTCCCAGATACTGACCAGCATGACTAAGAATCTGCACAGATAGCAGCTGCCCAAGTCACAGCCAGGGGCCAGTCCCAAGCTTCCGATTGTTCCTGTGTCTTCAGCTTGCCGGGGTCAGCCCCATCCATCAGCAACACTGCCTGTCATCAGCGCTCCGACAGGCCTCTGGCCACCAGGATCTGCTGCTTGGTGAAAGCCCTTATCAAAATTAATCTCATTTTTACGACGGCACCATCTATCTTCTGTCCAGTGGGAACTCGAGGGTCACTGTATTTTTGTTTACTGTCAGGCTACTTCCTTTGGCCATAAATTGCTTTCCTTTCCAGCTGAGCTGAGCCCTAGAGAGCAACCCAATTTTGTTTTTTATTTTTTTAAAGGCAACCGTGCTTGGGTTGCCTCATTTCCCTGGCCTCTGCTGCTGCCCTCCATCTGCTCTTTATTTGAGAGTCTGGAGGTTTCGGTTTTTCCTGTCTCTAGGTGGCAGCCACCCGTACTCCATCCTCTGTGCCGCTCTTCTTTTGATCTAGAGAGTCTGTTTTTTTCTGCAGGTTCAAAAGATGTGTGCTGAGCCTCCGTCAGGGGCAGAGTCTTGTGGAAAAGGCACCAGGGAACATGGTCCAGCGGGAGAGACTGAGAAGATACACAGGTGGTGCTGCTGTTCTGTCTGCCTTCAGTGCTATTTCTCCAACTCCCTTCTTGCAGGGAACTCCTACTCATCCTTCAAAACCCAGCTTAACTTCTGCCTGCTCTGGGAAGCCTTTCCGGATTCTCCTCCAAGGCTGAGTTACTTGTTACTTGGGTGCAAACACAGAGGACATTCTTCTACTCTAGCATTTCCATACCATACTATTTTGCAATTATCTGTTTATGTATTGTTCCCTGAAAGCAGAGAACATTTCTGTATTAGTTTCTGAGGGATGCCATAACAAAGTAATGACAAACTGGGTGGCTTAAAACAACAGAAATTCTGGAGTCTAGAAGTCTGAGATCAAGGTGTTCACAGGGCCATGCTCCCTCTGAAACTTCCACAGAGGATGCTTCCGTGCCTCTCTCAGCTTCTGACGGCCCCAGGCATTCCGTGGACTGTGGCAGCATAACTTGAATCTCTGCCTCCCTGGGTCTGTGTGTCTGTGTTTCTTGTTGTAAGGACATCAGTCGTATTAGATAAGGGGCCCACCCTACCCCACTATGACCTCTTCTTAATGTAACTAATTATATGAAGATACTTCAAAATGATCATGGAGAAACAGAATTAAAAGATAATATGAATCTTTCCATGAACTTTTTGAAATACCCTCATATTTGCAATGACTCTATTTCAAAATAAGGCTAGATTTTGAGGCACTTGGGTTTAGGAATTCAACTTATCTTTTTGGTGGAGGACACAATTCAGCCCTAACAATCTTTTATTCATCCTTTTATTCCCAGCATCTAACACAATCCTTGGCATGTAGTAGGTGCTCAGGAGATTATGTCAAATAAGTGAACACTTTTTAAAATGATTAAACAAATGTATAAAATACAATGTAGCAAAATACGTCAGCCCCAATGAGTGTACCTTATGCACTGAATGGACGAGAGACCATTTCCACCTGGGGGCTTCTGGGAAGGTGTTTCCACGGGGCCGTGAAGAGTTAGCAGAAGTTCAACTGATGGAAAATTTGAGAGAAGGCAAAAAGGAAGCAAAGTCTTGGGCACAAAGTGAGGACTATTCACATTGACCTGATGGACTAACCAAAGCGTGGAAGGTAGATTTTATTTTGCCGTCACTGGCTAGAAGTGGCAGGACTAGCTTGAACCCACCTCGCTCGGTTTATAGTCAGGTGTTCTCTATTGTGTTTCTCTCTTGCATTAAAAATCAAGTTCCCTTTGTGGCCCCTAAAAGTCTGGGGCTCCTTTCTTGAAAATATTTGCCCTATGCTTGATCTTAACCCACAGGCCGAGGAGCGGTCTTATTTGCCTTAAATAGGCAAGTCGCTGATGCTTCTCTTTGAGACAGACTTACGTTCCTCTTGTGGGTCTGTGGACCAATGTCAGTTTCCACTTTGCAATCCCATTTTTCAGATTGACTTGTGGAGGCAGAGGATGCTTCAGTGGCCGGTTCCTTTGGGTCACTATAGAGTACAGGGGACAGGACAGGCCATAGAGAACTGCTGCTTCCCTGCTTCCCCAAATGCCTCACATTAAACCATTCCTCTGGCATCTTTTAAAACGCATGTATACATAGGACTATGGCAGGCATGGAGAAAGCACACAGTAGCCTCTTTCTCTGTGTGAAGGTCTTGTGAGTCCTTAACTCCACTGATGAAACATATTCATGAGAGTGTGTGAAGAAAAGAGCTGGGTCTCAAATGCCAGGTGGTCTAGAGTAGGGGCTGGGAACATGGACTCTAAAGACAGACATTTTGGGTTTGAATCTCGGCTTCCCTGTTGACTAGCTGAGGCCTGTGCCTCAGTTTCACCATCTGTAAGTGCAAATTCTGGTGGTACCCATCCCAGGAGGATTTTTGTGAGAAATAACTGGGTTAATAGATGTGAAGTGTTCAGAGTGGCACCTGTCGCAGAGTGGGCACAGATAGAAGTGGTAGCTGCCGTTATCATCGTCATATTGAATAGAACTTCACGCATGGAGTGGGGAGAGGATGGGCTGGGGGGTTAGGTTTGTGATACGTTATCTATGATAATGACAACTTTTGGTTGGAGACCTTTGGCAACATCCCGCCTCCTGTCAGCATCGCTGTTACTGCATGGGAAGGCTACTTCATGCTGGAAAGGGTTACTGTGGAAGACTGAGGGGACAGGTTTCAAGGCAGAATCTTCTGGAATGAATACCTTGAGGCAGCAGGGTGAGGGGTGCTTAGGTTTGGAACAAAACCAGAGATTTAGGAAGCAACCACTGAACACAGATGAGACTAGGAAAAAACTCCAAAACTTCAGTTTGCGCCTATTCTGCATATTTATTTTAGTCTTGCTCATTTTTAAAATCTTGCTCTCTATATTCTTATAACTGTTTAACTTAATCTTTCAAAATTTGCTGTTATTTGAATATAAAAAATGGCCCATAACTGAGGCTGGGGAAATTCAGAGGATTCTTGAGGACAGACTCTCCTTGCCATCCCCCATGTGAAATCAGCTGCCAGATGTTTGGGTCCCCCTTCTCAGCTCCTCACATCTGTCCCCTTTCCTCTCCAGACTGCCCTGGCCTCATCTGCCTCAGCAGCCCGCACCTGGAGCTCTGCAGCAGCTCCCCCAGCTGCGGCGGGCTGGTGGTCTTGTCCGCTGCTGCAGGGCTGGGCAAGCAGAGCCAGGATTTGGCCCCAAACTTTCTTTCCAACCCTCTTTCCCATCCTTGACTTGAACATATCCTTTCCTCTAGCCAAACTGGACAGCTTGTATGGGAAAAGAAAGGAAAAACCATTAATCCCTGGATGCAGAACCACAGTTAAAAAGAAAATGATGTCTCTATAAAGTTTGTGATTCTTTTTTTTTTACCGTGTTTCCTGAATGACTTCCCGCCTCTCTCCCCACTTTATCTATTGAACTCCCCTCTCCTAGCTCCCACCAGTCATGTCAGCTCCACTTTGCCGGCCGTTCCACCTCCCCAGCCCTGCCAGAGAAACTTAGGTCTACTCAGAGCTTCTGCAGCCCTTTGTTTTTCTATTTCCTTTGACGTTTATCATTTTCTGCCTCATATTATATTTCTTTTTTGTGTAGCTCATCTACCAAGCCCTGAGGTTTCTGAAGGAATAAGTCATTTGTCATTCCACTCACTCACCCATGCACTCATTCATTCATTCATTCATTCATTCATCCCTTTGAATGTCCAACATGCCAGGTCCCTTCCTACACTGTGATGACACCAAGATGAATGAGACAGATCCTTGCCTCCAAGGAGTTCAACTCTATTAAAAATTTACATTAAAAAGCCAGTGGATCTTAGCTTTTTGGGATCTTTGACCCCTTAGAGAGTTTAATGAATGCTTTCACAAGGATATGCACAGAAAATATTGTCTACCACTCAGAGTTTTTTCAGACCTTCAAAAGCCACGAGCACCTTAAGAGCTCCAGATCTAAGAGAAAGGAGATGTATAGAGGACCTACTATGTGTCATTACAGCAGAAGGTGCTTTACCTGTACTGCCTCTAAATCATCATACCCACCAGCCTCCCCTGTGGCCTACCATAGGCTGACGCACACCTGAGGCCCAGGATGAACAGATAGATACGTGTGTAAGGGTATGGCTCCTCCGGGCCTTGGGCCACTGCTGGGTCACTCGGGCATCTCTTTCCTGCCCTGCTGAGGGATGGGTGGAGTGGAGGCTGCCAGGAAATTGCCCTCCAGACCAGAGGGCTGTTTCTCCTTGCTGCGTTACTCTATGTTTTCAAAGGCAATAACCATTGCCTAAGAAACAGTTTCCTATTTTAGACTTGTCTCTGGAATAGGATGGCCTCTGGCCAGCCAACCTCACTGGGGGGTGGTGACTGTACTTTGGAATGAAAATGTCCCAGGCCTATCACATGAGAGCCTCCACTTGGGCCTCCCTGACATTTATGCCCGTGTCTCTGCCCATGACAGCACTGGGGCAGCAGGAGTGGGTGAACAGAGTCGCCCGGACTCACCCTCTGGAGCCGTGCAAGCAAGGAGAAGGGACGGCTCAGAGAGCGGAGAGAGAGGATTCTAGTCTCCAAGGGGCTGTGGCTGGGAGTTCTCGCTGCAGCACGGACACGGGACGCTGTGGCCATCTTGGTTTGAATTTGCATGAAAGAACAATCTAGAAGTTCCTTCTTCGTCGCTTTTCCTTTTTTCTCCCTCCAGCAGAAGATTTGTGGTATCCAGGGGGAAAAAAAAGAAAGGAAAAACCTATTAGGTCTTGAATGTAAAACCACAGGACTTTTTAAAAAAGTGTTTGTTTTTCTGCAAAGTTTGTTTTTCTTCCAATGGGAGCCAAGACGCTCTCTAATGCTGGTCTCTGCTGGCAGCTGGGAGCAGTGGAAAAGATTGCTCTATATGGAAGAAGTTTGCTGATTGGGAAACAGCAGGCCCAAGTGGAATGGGGTTCTGATTCACACGTCTTCCTGTGAGTGGCTCATGGGTGGAGGGAGGAAGTCGTCATGCCTGAGGAGAAAGGGGAACGGGAGGAGAACGAAGGCAACGAGTGACCCACCTTCACTGGAAAGACAGCTTTCTGGACTGCAGGGCAAAAATGACAGCCACCACCTCCCGAACACCTGCTATGTGCCAAGCACTGATTAACATTTATTCCATTTGCTACCCATTTCACAAATGGGGAAACTGAGGCTAGAGAACATAAGGGATGATGCCACGGTAACGAAGAGGTACAGCTGGGACTTGAACCGAGGTCTAGTCTGATTCCCACGCCTTTGCTCTGAAGGTCTATGTTGTTTTTCAAGTGACCTAGGGCACATTACTTAACCTTTCTGTGTTTCAGTTTTCTGATGTGGAAAATGTGTATCATGGAGTTTTTTTAGGATTCGGTGGGAAGGTGGGTATAGGATAGAGCCTGCAAGTCATTGCTATGTAAGCGTTTGCTGTGATGGTAGTTATTAGTATACGGCACATGGGCTTGTGTTTGACAATGTGGTTTTCAGGGACAGAGGAAGGAGGAGGAGGAGCACAGTCTGCAGGGGGTGCACAGTCTGGTTGCACGGACAGGCCCTGTCCTTGTGGTTCATGAACTCCTTCATGTACAGGTGTGGTTGTCTGCCCACTATGTGCCAAGCCTTATGTCACTGGGAGCTCCCAGGGGAGAATTGGGTGTAGTCGCTGCCCTGGGGGAGCACACAACTTGTGGAGAACAGACGGGTCAACAGAAGAGGACAACAGCATGGTCAGTGCCACGAGGAGGTGCATGCTGTAATCCTGTCCACCCTGCCCTCCTGTCCACATGGGATGCCACCTCAGGCTCTTGCCTGGGCTGTCTCCTCTTCGTAGAAGTCCTCTGCCCCTCTTGTGCTCGGCTGACTCCTCCATCTTTCAGCACTGACTCCGGTACCAACCCCTCCAAGAAGACTTTGCTGACACCACCCCCGCCTGCTCTCTGAGCTCCTCCTACTCCTCCTTGCCAGCTGGAATCTCCATCCCAGTCTTGTCTTCATCCACTCCTCTGCCATTCCCTGCTCGGGTGGGGACTCCAGTGCCTCACACCGTATGTAGCACATGCTCAGGGACCCTTTGTTGAACTTCTGTGACCCTCACTTTGCCCCCTCAAAAGTAGGCACGGCTTCTTTGTCAGTCATGTCAAAGGACTTGCCCCAACGGTGTTTCTTCAGGCTTCGGTTGGAGGAAGAAGGGATGCGGAGGGTGGGTGGGAAAGGCATTTGGCCACAGCTGTTGCAGCAAACCTGGATGTTGCATATGCTTCCTAGAGGTGGACAAACCTGGGTCACAGACCAGGCTTGACGCTTTCATGGATGCCCTCAAGTAACTTATTTGATCCTAGTTTCCATGTCTGTCAAAGGGGTAACAATAGCATTTACTTCACAGGCTTGCCAGGAGCTTAAATGAGATAATGAATGCAAAGCACTTAGCACAGTATGTCTGGCACGTGGTCAGAGTCCAATAAATGTCAGTTGTTGTCACCGTCATTACCATGGCAATGGTGACAATGGCCGACCAGTGCTGGCCGGGCTGAGCCGTGGCAGCGGTCAACAAGTTTATCTTTTTAAGACTGATTTCCTGGAAAAGTGTTAAGGGAGCCTTTGAGGTGTCCTCCTCCTTGCTGGAGCAAAGAGAAATGTTTGTCACCATGTCACAGCTCCTGTGGGGGGCTCCTCCTGCAAGAAGCTTTCCCTGACCACACCGGCTCAGCTCTGCACGCTCCTCTTTGAGCTCTCTCAGCACGTAGCGCCCGGGCTGCCCATTAGCACTTGATTACAGCCTGTCTGGCTTGCCCTCTAATTGCTTTCTCTGTGTATGGGCTGTCTGCCCCACTAAATCACAAGATCTGTAAGAATAATGATTGCCTCTCATTTACGTCTCTCCAAACACCTAGCTCTGTACTTTCTACACAGTAGAAATTTAATAAATAATATGTTGATTTGACCTGCTTAAAAGCATTTGGTGTTGTACCTGTCATATGAGAAACACTAAGATCCTAGTAGAAATAGAGATAAAAGACAGAATTCACAGGAACAGTCAGATAAATGGCCAAGAAATATGGAAAAATGTTTAATTTGACTTAGAAATCAAAGAAATGTAAATTAAATTGAGATCCCATTTTCCTTATTCACAAGTGCTCATTTGAAATTATGAAAATACTGGGGAGGTGGTGAGTGGCTCTCTCAAACATTGCTGGTGGGGGCAATGCAATTCTTTCTATGACAATTTATAGTGTATAGCAAGAGTCTAAAAAAGCCTATATCTTTTGATTCAGTAATTCCACTTCTACAAATCTTTCTCAGGACATACTAAGATGCTAAGAGATACAGACACATCTTTATGTGCAAAGATGGTCATCACCCTCTTATTTTTAATTGTGAATTTTGAAAGACGGGCTAGGTAAATTTTGGCTTAGGATAGAGAACTAAGCTGCCAATAAAATGATGTTTTTATTTGAAAAGATGCTCAACTCCTGTCTCATAAAGAAATAAAAGTTAAGATTAGATACAATTTTTAACCACAAAAATAAAAAAAGAATAAAAAATTAGATAAGACAAACTTAGAGGAACAGGCATTTAAACATGCTGTTGGGATAGTCATCATCAATAATTCTAAAAATGCGCACACATTCGACCTAGAAATTGTACTTCTAAGAATCTACTCTATGGACTTGATTCCACTTATAAGCACAAAATTACTTATGGTGACATTATTTATAGTAGCAAAAAATTGAAAAAAACTGAAGTGCAAAGCAATGGGGCACTAACTAGCTAAAGAATGAGGTGGGCCTTAGCTGCTCATGGGAAAACTTGTTGTATTAGTCCATTTCTGTTGCTTATAACAAAATACACAGAACTGGGTATTTTATGAAGAAAATGAAATTTATTGCTTACAGTTTCTGAGGCTGGGAAGTCCAAAGTCCAGGGAACATGTCTGGTGAGGGTCTTGGTGGTGGCTTTACAGTAATGCGGGAGTCACATGGCGAGAATGGTGGAGGAGAGAGAGCAAGAGAGACTGACCTCATCATTCACTTTTCTTAAAGCCCTCCAAGCCACACCCCTGACCACCATTTTTAATCCATTCACTATGGCATGGTCCTACAATCTAATCACCTCTTCAAGGCTCCACCTTTCAATTACCATAAAAGGATTTCCCACCCTCTTAACAGTCCCAGTGGGGGCCAAGTTTCTAATACATAAAACTTGGGGAACACAATTCAAGCTTCAATGAGTTTTGGGGGGACATAATCCAATCCACTACACTGACAGGGCAAGTTAAGTGAAAAAAAAAAAACAAGGTGAGGGGAAGAACTGAAAGATATATTATTAAGTAAATAGAGTCATGATCAATACATGTAATATGCTTCATTTGTGTGAAATCAACAGAAAGTATTTTGACAAAGATATAGATAAAAATGTGAACAGAGTTTTCTGAGAGGTAGTATGTGGAGGTACATTTATAAGCACAGATTCTGTAGCCAGGGTAGTCACCTTTGGGCAGTGAACTTGTGAGCCTGGAAAGGAAAGAAGCCTACTTTTCATGGTGTAACTTTTGAAATGGCTAACCATCAGTGCACATGAATTTTTATCAATGCACATGTTGTAGCAGGAAACAGCACAATCAACCCTGGTAATGTGATAAGAGGTTAACAAAGAACTTTTTAGGAAAGTGTAGGAAGGGTTTAGGGCCAGCACTCTAGTATTAGCAACTGCAGGGAGCTGTTAGCACCCCTAGGCCTGCAGGCACAAGGGAAGAATGTGGTTAGCAAATCTGGAGAGAGAGCTTTGTGGAAAGGGCCTTCTGACAGGGGCTGTGGCTTTGGGTAGAGGGAGGCAGCCAACCTGCAACAGCCCTAGCAGGGAGGGAGCCCTGGGAACAACTCCAACCTCTCTCACTCCCCTTCTGATCTCCTGCTGTGCTTCCCGTTGGCAGCACCCAACCAGATGCCAGAGGGCAAGGGAGCCGATGGAGGCAGTCTGTACACATCCACCTGTCGAGGCCAGGGCAAGGAGATGAGGGGAAGAGAGCATCCTGCACATGTGGGTGATGCAAATGACATACCCCAGAGGCTGTGAGAATGAGACGAGTTCATGCATATAAACTCCAAGAACAGGGTCGACATGGTAAATGCTAAATAAATGTTAATGACCACTAGCACTGGTGTTATTCTCTGTGTATTAAAGCAAGACATCTTACACACGTGTTGTAGTTTCATAATAGTTTTAAAAAAGAATGTCTTTAAAGAATTTTTAATGGCATGGGAAAATCCTTATGATACGACATTAAGAGAAAAAAATTCAAAAGTCTATATTGGGTAGGATTTCAAATTTGTGAAAGCAAACAAAGAAACAACAAGCAAGTAGACCATACTCACACAGCATAGAGGGACTGGGAAAACAGCTATGAAATGCCAGCCAGGGTTGTTTCTGACTG
Organism: Galeopterus variegatus; assembly: GCF_000696425.1. Taxonomy (NCBI): domain Eukaryota; kingdom Metazoa; phylum Chordata; class Mammalia; order Dermoptera; family Cynocephalidae; genus Galeopterus; species Galeopterus variegatus. The sequence continues at coordinate 110,071 of NW_007727728.1, read as the reverse complement.
GTGGGATGATGGACGATTTCAATGTTCTGCTTCGTAGTTTTCTGAATTTCCTACAATGAGCATGCTTCACTTTTACCAAAAAAAAGCAGAAAAAAGAAACATTTAAAAAAGAAAACACAAAAACAACCAGCAATGGTTCTTTATGTATACAAAAATATTAGTGGTTTAACTCTCAAACCCTGTGTTAGATGCTGTCATTACTAACTCCATTTTAATATGAGGAAATGGAGGCACAAAGAGGTAAGTGACTTGCCAAAGGTTTGCACGGGGAGGAAATGGCCAAGCTGGGGCTGGAATTAAAGAGCCTGATTCCTGAGTCACTTTCATCCCGTTGCTGCCTCCCTAGTCAGTAGAGTCCACATTTTACCTGATGCTGTTCACCTTGCCAGCCTCTCCTCCCCTTATGTCTGAGGATGCCATTCCTCCAGACACAGCATGGCCACACCAGTCCTTAGGACAGGCTGTTCCCTCTGCCAGGAACATCGTTGTCATTACCTGTCTTACATGTCTTCATTCTTCAAGGCCAAAGCCTGATGTCACCTGCTGTGCGCAGCCCTCCTTTGGCTAGTTTAGGTGCCTCTCCCGAGCTCCTACAGCCCCAGTGCTTAACCTTCCCTGAACTTAACTCCCCCTTTTAAGATTATTATTGTTGCAGTTGTCAGTGTTGTTATTTAAAGTCGTCATTTTCTTCCATCAAGCTAGAGTTGCAAGCTAGAAGCTTGTAGGCCTACAGATGCTTAGACTACACGGGTTAAAGATAATCAAACTGTTGTCATTTAACAGATCTTGCATGTGTATTTTGATTTTTGGCTTCTCTTTAAAATCTACCTGGCAACACTGGGTGCATGTTCCTGAATGGTAGCAATTAGGAGCTGTTCTCACCTTCCTTTAGAAGAGAGCAGTTTGCCACCACCCACACTACTCGCTATTGTCTCATACCAAACTAGTTTCACTTATTTACCTACTGGCCTGGCTCCCGAGGTAGAGAGGTTTTTATGAGTAGTGCCTCAGTCATCTTTTGCTGCATAACCTTATGTTTTAAAACAACAACGATTTATCTAGTTTGTGGTTCTGCGTATCAGCAGTTTGATATGGGCTCCTCTGAATAGTTCCTCTGCTGGTGTCAGCTGGGTTCACTGAGGTGTCTGTGGTTGTCTGGCTGACGGCAGGGGTAACGAGGTGGCATGATTCTTATCATCCAGCAGGGCTTCTTCACATGGGGGTGGTCTCAAGGTTCCCGAGAGCAGCAGGAGGGCACGTCTCAATGCCCGTACAAGTGCTTTTGAAGACGTGCTTTCGAGTCACATGTAAAAGTGTGTACCATTGGCCAAAGCAAGTCATGGGGGCAATCCAGAGTCAAGGGGCTGAGGAACAGATCCTATTCCTTGACTGGAGGATCTGCAAAGTGACATTGCAAAGATGCAGGCATACAGAGATGAGAAGAATTTGAGGTCATTTTTGAAATCTACTGCAGGCAGGAAACTTGTCTTATTTATCTGTGTGACTCTTGGCAAAATGCAGGGCTGAGCCATGGGAGGATAATCAGTAAATGCTGGTTTAATTAAATGGAAATGAATGCAAATGAACCTGTCTACCCCTGGCTTTAAAATCTCTTTCCAACAGGCTCTTTTCTAAGCCTTTGTTAGCTTACCTTGCACCTTCAAAGGCGTCTGGTGCTGAAGAGAAGCAGGGAGGATGGGACCTCTCAGTTTTCTGAGGACAAAGGTCTTGGTTAGGGTATGCTTTGGGTTAAGGCACCATTCCAGGCCGGGTGGTTTGGAGTGGGATGCTGTTGGATATGTGGCCACTTTAAGGAAATGCCAGTGAGGCCACAGGACCCTGTGATTTTGAAATTATTCTGACATATTTAAAGATGATCTTCGTGTTGGGTTGGGCAAGTGGTCGAATCCTCTTGCTAATGGGACTGTGTCTGCCATGCAGTTCTGCCCTTGCCCTTGACAGCTGAGACCACAGCCACCCCTGAGGCACAGCTGGAGATAGAGGTATGGAGGCTGACAAAGAGGCTCCAGGCTGGTGATATGGGATGACTTGGTTACTTGGTTTCCTGCTCATGAGGCAGCCAGCTACTGAGTCACGGCCAGGAATCCGGAGACATGAGTCTTGTCTCAGCCCAGCTGCTAACTTGTCTTCCTCTCTTGCCTCAGACTCCTGCAGCGACACAGTAGGGAAGTTGGGATGTAACATTTTCTGAGTGTCCTTCCAGCACTGAGGTGTGAAGAGCTGCCCACATGCACAGACACTCCCATCTGGTTCAGGACGCTCACATACTCCAGTTAGGAATCCCCTCCCTCTTCCGGGCTTTCTCATCCACTCCCATGACTTCTCTTACTCACCTCCTTTGTTCAAATGTCGCCTTCTCAGTGAGGCCTACCTTGACCATCTGTTTGTAACTATAGTCCACTCCCTTTCACTACCATCCCCCTCATCCTGTTCTACTTTTAACTTTTTTTTTGCATCCTACTTATAATTGAATATACTATATAATTTATGTGTGTCTTATGTTTGTGGTTTGTTGTATATCTCCCTCCCTTAGAATGCAAGTGGCATTGGGCCGAGATTTTTATTTGATTTGCTGATGTATTAGCGTGTTGAATAGTGCCTGGCACATCAGGAAGTCGTACAAATGTTTTGAATGAATCAATCAATCCCTGTGCCAGTGACTCCCCCAGTCCACATCTCCAGCTCACTCCTGTGGCCTGAGTACCACACCATGTATCTGACTGCCTGCTGGGCCTTCCCAGGGTCCAAGCCAGGATCCTATTTTATCCTCCCTGCTTTCCTTCTGGTGGTGGTCACCATTTTCATTATAACGGGGAGGAAACTGAAGTCTAGCGAGAAATGCGGGCTTGTCCATGGTCATACAGTTACTTCACTGGATTTACTTCTATACTTAATAGCATTTGGGGGCTGTTCTAGGTAAGCAGGGTAACCTTGATCCACCTTCCTGATCCACTGCCCTTCCCACAGGTCAGGGTGAGAGAGGCACTCAGAAGAAGTGATCCCAGCCAGAGCAGACAAAGCAGGGCCCACTCCAGCAACATCAGTCACCAGAAATAAAGGATATCTCTGTCTGGGTCTGCCTGACACCCCTTCCCTCATTCTTCCGTGAAAGACACTCCCTCTTCCTATGGGAATCTGCTCCTCTCCGTTCCATGAGGGAGGCATTACCAGTCAGAGTATTCTGTCCCCTCTGTTCACCAAGTCCTTTATAATACCCCGTCTCTTTGAGCACAGTGGTTGGTTTGGAAATGGGCACATGACCAGTGCTAGACCATGTATTAAATCCTTCCTTGGGATTTATATATGGATACTAGGAAAGAGAAAGTCTGGAGTTATCAAACTGGGATAATGTAAAGGTGGAGCTGTCTGAGGTCAGCCCTCCCATCCCTCCACTCTCCAAGGCACTGGGGACAGCTGTCTAGAGACTTCCTGCCCAAGTGGAATAGGAAGTACTGAGATAAGGGACAGCATGAAGGAGAGCAAGAGTGAAAGTGGGTGCATGCACATGAGAGGTCCAACAGCATCTTCTGGTCCTTGGAGTTCCTGATGCAAGTCCCATTCCTGGACTTTCTGATAAAGTGAGTCGATAAATTCTCTTTTTGGCTTAACCAATTTAAGTTGGGTTACTGTCAGTTACAACTGGGAATGCACTATAGAATGCCTAAGGTCAGGAAACTCAACCCAATGAAACCCAAGTCAATGGAACTAAACCAGTGCAATTCAACCAAGGAGATTGCAATCCAAATAAAACCTACAGCAACAGAACCTAGTAGATGGCCTCTCTTTGCTCCTGGGCCTCCTGTTTCTAGGTCACTGTGGCAATGAAGGAGCTGGGCTCCAGGCTTGTTCTTGGCCTGCCAACAGGCCTTGGATGAGCTGCTTCCACTCTATGGGCCTGACTTCCCATTTGCCCATGAGGTTAATATACATCAGTCTTGAGAGTATCCAATTAGAAGATGGATAGGGGCAAAAATGGCCAAAGTTGAGTGGGTTCCTGCTATGGTTTGAATTTTTGTGACCCCTGCAAAATTCGTGTTGAAACGTAATCTCCATGCAATGGTATTAAGAGGTGTAGTCTTTAGGAGGTGATTCAGTTGTGAAGGCTCCTCCTTCAAGAACAGGATTAAGGCCTTTGTAAAAGAGGCTTCACACGGCAATCACCCCTTCATAGCTGAGTGACCTGGAGCACACTACTTACTTCTCTCTCAGCTTTAATTCCTTCACATGTAAAATGGAGCTGGTGATTGTTACGTACTTCCTGGGACTGTGAGGAATTAATGAGATAATGCCCATAAAGTGCTCATAATCCTGTGTCTGACACATGGAAAATGTTTTTTATTATCATTAATTACTATTGACATTTACATAGCATTTTGCATTTCCTAAAAGGGATTGTACATTTATAATTCTAGTTATTTCTAATCTTACCCACGTGAAGGAGAATTTGAAATCCTATCGTATCTGAGCTTTGGATACACGAAGGGACTCATCCGAGGTCCCAGAGTTGGTGAGTAGCAGAGCAAAGAGCCAAACCCAGGGCACGTATCAGCACAGCACAGTTCTAGCCAGAAAGTGGCTGTTTCAGATGTCTGCTCTGAGACAGATCACATCTGTTGAAGGGAGGGCATTACTGAATCAACAACCTTTAGTAAAGACTTAAAGTTCTTCTGGGTGCCCAGCCTGGTGCTAGGGTCAGGGTGGAAATAAGAGAAGGTGGAAGTCAAGGGAGGTCTCTCAAGGTGAACTTCACCTGGGGATATCCCTCTGGGGATCCTTTGCTTGGAAGGGAAAGGAAGGAACTAATTTGGTGCTCAGAAGAACTTGTGGCAGGATCCCCATTTTACTGATGAAGATTCTGAAGATAGAGATTTTAAGGAATTTTCCCAAGGTCACAGCTAGGATGTGGTAGAGCTGAAACATGCACCCAAGTCTGCGTGCTGCCAACTCACACTCTCCTTTTCGTCCCAGCAATGTTCCCTCAGCAATCACCGGGGATACCTTAACGTTTTCACGTCTCTGCTGCCTCACTGATTCCATCATATTAATTTTTATTTGCTCCCCCTTTAGACTAAACGCCTTGAGGGCAAGGCCTATATTACTCATCTTTGTACCTCTACTGCCTAGCACAGGGCTGGGCACAGAGAGGCAGCAGAAGAGAGTTTTGACTGAATGAGTTTGAGGGTGTTGGGAGAGGGGGTGATCATGGTGTAAGGTTTGGGTTTTGAGTCAGAGAAGACATCCTGGAAGATGGAGCCATTGGAGCAAAGAAAGATTATTTTCTTTTTTGCTTAGCCTTTTATTTAAATATGACACACTAGAGAAAAGTGCAGAAATAAAAATTACTATGCACTGATTATCACAAAGTCTATGCACCAGTTCCTTATAAGTGTCCCCCCTGCCTTCTCCCCAAACATCACTATCCTGACTTTTAACACCATACATTCGTTTGGGCTATTTTTAAACTTTATATAAATAGAACCAATGTAGTATCTATTTCTTCATGTCTTGCTTCCTTTACTCAGCATTATGTTTGTGAGACTTATCCACACTGCTGCATGTTACTGTAATTTATTATTTTCATTTCGGTATAGTATGCCTTTGTATAAATATACTATAACTTATTTATTGATTCTACTATGGTTGGACATTGAAGTTGTTATGGTTTTGATCTGTTATAAATACTGTTGCTCTGAACATTCTTGAACTTGTCTTTTGCTTCACAAGTGCACACATTTCTGTTGGGTATATGCCTGTATGTTAAATTTCCTAGTAATAAGGTATAGATAGCTTCAAGTTTAGTAGTTAATGGCAAGCAGTGTCCCCAGTGGTTCTACCAATTCATATGCTCATCAGCAATACATAAGAGTTCTAATTACTTCAGATCCTCTGCAACACTCTTTATGGTTAGTTTTGTTTTATTTTTAATTTTAGTCGTTTTGGTGGGTGTGTCATATTCTCACATTGTGATTTTAATTTGTATTTTCCTTAGGAACAATAAGGTTGAACACCTTTTTATATATTTATTAACAATTTGGATTTCCTCTTCTGTGAAATGCCTCTTGAAATCTCTTTCCAAATTTTCTATTGTTTTGCCCTTTTCCTATTGATCAGTAGTGGTTCTTTAAATAAGTATTCTGGGTACAAGTTCTTTGTCAGTTCGATGTGTTGCAGGTATCTTCTTCCATTCTGTAGCTTATCTTTTCACTCTTCACAAATTCTTATAATGAACAGAGGTTCTCGATTTTAATGTAGTCCAATTCATAAAGCTTTTCCTTTATGAGTAGTACTTTTGTGTCCTATTTAAGAAATATTGTCCTACCCTGAGTTTATGGCAATATTCTCCAATGTTATCTTCTATGTTGTCTTTATTGTTTTATGTTTCACTTTAGATCTACAATTCATTTTGAATTAATTTTGTATGGTGTGAGGAAGGGATTATTTTTAATTCCCCCCTTATTACTATAAAAACTTGACTGAGCATCATTTGTGAAAAAAGTCCATTCTTTCTCTAGAGCTCTGTGATACCATCTCTATCTTTAATCAAGCACCCCTATAGGCATGAATTGGTTTCCGCTTTTTTAAAAAAATTGGTTATGGATACTCATGGGGTACAAAGCTAATTGTCACCACTCGTGCCCAAGATGTGATGGCCAGATCCATACTGGCAGCATGCCCATTACCACAACTTGTGATTATACCCCATGTCCCCACCAAATTATACCTGACCTCCCTCCCCATCCCTCTTTCCTCACTCCACTTTGTATCCCTAGGTATGTTCTCTCCCTCTGCAAGTCCAGCGCACCACTGTGGTCTTTCTTTCTTTCCTTCTTTCTCTCTTAGCTCCCACTTATGAGTGAGCACATGCAGTATTTTTCCCTCTATGCTTTGCTTATTTCACTCAACATAAGTTTCTGCAAGCTCATGCATGTTGTTGCAAATGGGAGAATTTCATTCTTTTTTATGTCAGAGTAGTATTCCATGGGGTATATATACCACAGTTTCCTTATCCAGTCATCCACTGATGGACATTTAGGTTGGTTCCATATCTTGGCTATTGTGAACAGAGTTGTGATGAACATAGGAGTGCAGGTATCCCTCTGACATGATGATTTCCATTCCTCTGGATATATACCCAGAAGTGGGATTGCTGGATCATATGGAAGATCTATTTGTAGTTGTTTGAGAAACCTCCATACTGTTTTCCATAGTGGTTGTAGTAATTTACAGTCCCACCAACAGTGTAGGAGTGTTCTCTTATCTCCACATCTTCACCAGCATTTGTTATTCTCCATCTTTTTGATTATAGCCAGTCTAACAGGGGTGAGATGATATCTCAATGTACTTTTAATTTGCATTTCCCTGATGACTAGTGATGTTGAGTATTTTTTCAAGTACCTTTTGCCCATTTGTATGTCTTCCTTTGAAAAATGTCTATTCAGCTCCTTTGCCCATTTTTTAATTGATTTATTTGTTTTTTTACTGTGTAATTGCTTGAGTTCCTTGTATATTATGGATATCAATCCCTTGTTGAAAGCATAGTTAGCAAAAATTTTCTCCCACTCTGTATGTTGTCGTTTAACTCTGTTGATTGTTTCCTTTGCTGTGCAGAAGCTTTTTAGTTTGATGTAGTCCCATTTGTTTATTTTTTCTTTTGTTGCTTGTGCTTTTGGGCTCATGTTCATAAAGTCTGTGCCCAGACCTAGTGCCTGAAGTGTTTCATGAATATTTTCCCTTAGTAGCTTTACAGTTTCAGGTCTTATACTTAAGTCTTTAATCCATTTTGCATTGATTTTTGTATATGGTGAGAAGTACATATCTAGTTTCATTCTTCTGCATATGGATATCCAATTTTCCCAGAACTACTTATTGAAGAGACAGTCTTTTCCCCAATGGATGTTTTTGTTCCCTTTGTCAAATATCAGATGTCTGTAAGCCTGAGGGGTGATTTCTGGGTTCTCAATTCTACTCTGGGTACTCAATTCTTCTCTACTCAATTCTACTCTACTGGTCCAAGTGTCTATTTTCATGCCAGTACCATTCTGTTTGGGTTACTATAGCTTTGTAGTATAATTTGAAGTCAGATAGTGCTATGCCTCTGGCTTTATTTTTTTTTGTCAGGATTGCTTTGGCTATTCAGGGTCTTTTGTTCCATATGAATGTTGAGATTGTTTTTTCCATTTCTGTGAAGAATGTCATTGGTATTTTGATGAGGATTGCATTGAATCTGTAGATTGCTTTGAGTAATATCGACATTTTCACAACGTTAATTCTTCCAATGCAAGAGCATGGAATATCTTTCAATCTTTTTGTGTCTTCTTTAATTTCTTTCAATAGTGGTTTGTAATTCTCGTTGTAGAGGTCTGTCATCTCCTTGGTTAAATTGATTCCTAGGTATTTTATTTTTGACTGTTGTAAATGGTCTTATTTTCTTGATTTCTCTTTCTGTTAACTCATTATTGGAGAATATAAATGCAACTGATTTGAGGGCATTTATTTTGTATCCTACAACCTTACTGAAATTATTAGCCAGCTCTAGGAGTTTTTTGATAGAGTCTTTAGGGTTTTCTATATATAGTATCATGTTATCTGTGAATAGGGACAGTTTGACTTCATCTTTTCCAATCTGTATGCCCTTTATTTCTTTCTCTTGCCTGAATGCTCTGGCTAGTACCTCCAGTACTATGTTAAATAGAAGTGGTGAGAGTGCCATCCCTGTCTTGTTCCTGTTCTTAAGGGAAAAGCCTTGAGCTTTTCCTGATTCAGAATGATACTGGTGGTGGACTTGTCATAGATGGCTTTAATTGTGCTGAGATATCTATACCTAATTTGTTGAGAGTCTTTTTCATGTCGGGATGTGGACTTTTGTCAAATGCTTTTCAGCATCTATTGAGATAATCATATGGTTTTTGTCTTTGATTTTATTGATGTGATGTATCACATTTATTGACTTTCGTATGTTGAACCATCCATGCTTCCCTGGGATGAATCCCACTTGATCGTGGTGTATAATTTTTTTTGATGTGTTGCTGTATTCTGATTGATAATATTTTTTTGAGGATTTTTGCATCTATGTTCATCAAGGATATTGGCCTCTAAATTTCTTTTTTTGTTGTGTCTTTATCTGGTTTTCACATAAAAGTTATGTTGGCCTCATAGAATGAGTTTGGGTGAATGGCTTCTGTTTCAATTTTTTGGAAAAGTTTGGGTAGAATTGGTATTAATTCCTCCTTAAAGATTTGGTAGAATTCAGCTGTAAAGCCATCTGGACCTGGGCTTTTCTTTGTTGGAAGATTGCTGATTACCACTTCAATCTCATTGATTGTTATTGGTTTGTTCAGATTTTCTATCGCTTCTTGGTTCAGTCTGGGTAGTTTGTATGTGTCCAGAAACTTATCCATATCTTCTGGGTTTTCATATTTGTTGTCATACAGTTATTTATAATAGTTTCTAATGATTCTTCATATTTCTGTGGTATTGGTCGTAATGTCTCCCTTTTTATTTCAGATTTTTATTATTTGGGTCTTCTCCTTTTTTTTGTTAACCTAGCTAATGGTTTGTCTATTTTATTTATCTTCACAAAAAACCAACTTTTTGTTTCATTGATCTTTTCTATTGTTTTTTGGGTTTCTGTTTCATTTAGTTCTGTTCTGATCTTAATTATTTCTTTCCATCTACTACCTTTAGGATTGGACTGTTAGTTTTCAAGTTCTTTGAGGGATACTATTAGGTCATTTATTTGAAGTTTTTCCATTCTTTTGACGTAAGCATTTATTGCAATAAATTTGCCTCTTAGTACTGCTTTTGCAGTATCTTATAGGTTTTGGCATGATGTATCTTTATTTTCATTATTTTCAAGAAACTTTTTGATTTCCTGTTTAATTTCTTCTTGGACCCATAGGTCATTCAGGAGCCTATTGTTTAGTTTCCATGTATTTGTATAGTTTCCACGGTGTTGCTTGTTATTAATTTCCAGTTTTAGTCCATTGTGGTCTGAAAGGTTACTTGAAATGATTTCAATTTTTTTAAAACTTGCTGAGACTTGCTGAGATTTGTGACCTAATATGTAGTCTATCCTGGAGAATGTTCCATGTGCTGATGACAAGAAAATATATTCTCTTGTTATTGGGTGAAATGTTCTGTATATATATGCCGGGTCCAGTTGGTCTAAGGTATAGTTTAAACCCTGTGTCTCTTTGTTGATTTGTTGCCTGGAAGATCTGTCCCATACTGAGAGATGGGTGTTCAGGTCACCCACTGTTAATGTATTAGGGCCTATTTCTTTCTTTAGGTCTAAGAATGTTTGCTTTATATATATGGGTGCTCCAGTATTGGGTGCATACATATTTATGATTGGTATGTCTTCTAGCTGGATAGATGCTTTTATCATTATATAGTGGCCTTCTTTGTCTCTTTTTATATTCTTTGGTTTAAAGTCTATTTTATCCAATATAAGAATAGATACTCCTGCTTGTTTTTGGTTTCCATTTGCATGGTATAACTCTTTTCATTCTTTCACTTTTAGTCTGTGTGTGTCTCTATAGGTGAGATGGATCTCTTGAAGACAGCATATACTTGAGTCTAGCTTCTTAATCCAGTCAGTCAATCTCTGTCTTTTGAATGGGGAGTTTAATCCATTCACATTTAGGGTAGTTATTGACAGGTACTGTTTAATTCCTGTCATTTAATTGCTTTTTGTTTAGATGTTTTAAATACCTTTTGATCATTACTTCCCCCCCCCATTTTTTTTTCTCTTCTTCAATGTTAGTTGGAAATATGAGGCAGCATGATTTAGCTTCTTTTTCTTTCTCACTGGCATTTTTCTTTTTTTTTTTTTTTTTTTTTTCCGTGTCCGGCAACGGATTGCAACCCTCAGTGTCGCCCCCGTACCGGACCAGGACCGGCAACGGGATCGCAACCCTCGGTGTTGCCCCCGCGCCTCGCTCGAGCGGGAACCGGTCTGTATGTGGGATCCGAACCCTCGGCGGGAGCGCTGCTGCGCTTCCCAAGCGGTGCACTAGCGCAGTGCACCACCGGGCCGGCCCAGGCATTTTTCTTTTAACAGTGGGTTTTCCTCTTTCTTGTGTATCCATGATAGTGATCATCATTATTGAGACTCCAGATGAAGGACTTCCTTGAGAATTTCTTTCAGGGCTGGTCATGTGGTGGTGAACTCCCACCACATGGGAGTTTCTCTGGGAAATACACTATTTCTCCCTCATTTCTGAAGGAGAGCCTTGCTGGGTGAAGAATTCTTGGCTGGCAATTTTTTTCTTTTAGTGTTTTGAATACATCATTCTACTTTCTTCTGGCCTGTAGGGTTTTAGTTGAGAAGTCTGCTGTTAGTCTGATAGGGGTTCCCTTATAGGTGACTTGATGCTTTTTTCTTGCTGCTTTTAGAATTCTCGCTTTGTCTTTGAGCTTTGAAAATTTGACTGTAATGTGTCTTGGAGAGGATCTTTTTGGATTGAATCTGTTTGGGGACCTTCGAGCTTCCTGGATGTGAAGGACTGCATCGCTTCCTACACCTGAGAAGTTTTCTGTTATTATTTCCTTGAATAGTTTTTAAATACCTTTTCCTTTCTCCTCCCCTTCTGGAACACCCACAATTCAGATGTTAGAGTGCTTGAGGTTGTTTGCTATCTCTCTTAGATTTTCCTCATTACTTTAAATTCTTTTTTCCTTTTTTTGTCTGGCTGGGTTATTTCAAAAAGACCATCTTTGAGATCTGAAATTCTTTCTTCTGTTTGCTCTAGCCTTCTGCTCAAGCTCTCTGTTATTTTTATTTCATTGAGTGAATCTTTCATTTCTAGGAGTTCTGCTGCACTCTTTTTTAAGGTGTTAATCTCTTCGTAAATGTCCTCCTTCATATTCCGGGTATTTTTTCTTGTTTCCTTGTGTTCCCTTATTGAGTCTTCTTTTATCTCTTCAAGTTTTGTTAAGATCATTGCTCGGAATTCCTTTTCACACATTTCAAGGATTCCCTGTTCTGTGGTGTCTGGAATTTGAGCATTACTGTATTCCTTTGGTGCTGTCATATCTTCTTGTTTGTTTGTAGTTCTAGTATTTTTTCATTGATGTTTGGTCATCTGGTAGAGGGCTTGCTTCTTCTATGACTCTGGGGTTGGCTATGAGGATAAAGATTTCCTCCTCTATTTGCAGGCTCTACTGGTGACTCTTATATCAATGTAGTTGAGTGAGTGGCAGGTTGCCGTAGAGTGGCCCTGGCTGCTACTGTGGTAGTGAACTGTCCTTGTGGTGACAGAAGGTGTGGTGGTGTCTATATTACACCACCTTGGCTCCTGCTCCAGCTTTCTGTGGCTATAGACTGAGCCCCTGGTGCCATGTAGGTCTCAGCTCACCTTGGCAGCTGCTGGGCTGTTGGTACTTCCATTCCCTCTGACCCGTAGACTGGGCCCTTGGTGCCGCACAGGTCTCAGCTCATCTCAGCACCTGCTGGGCTGTTTGTACTTTCCTTCCCACCGGGACCTTAGACTGAGCCCCAGAGCCGTGAGAGTCTTCACTTACCTTGGTGGCTGCTGGGCTGTGGGCACTTCCCTTCCCTCTGGGCCTTAGACCAGCATGAGTCTATTTCTGAATTCTGTTCCATTGATCTATTTACGTATCCTCGTGACCAATAACAAAATAGTAATTACTGTAGCTTACTATAGCTTTGCAATAAGTTTCTGTACCTGCTAGCGTAAGTCTTCTAATCTTCTTCTTTTTCAAGTGTGTTAGTTAGATATTCCTGGCTCTTTGTATCTCTATATAAATCTTAGAATTAGCTTGTCACTTTCCATAGAACAATTGTTGGATTTTTATTGGAATCTATAGATGAAATTGGGGAGAACTGACATCTTTGCAACACTGCATCTTTTGACCCATAAATTTGGAATGTCTCTCTATTTATTTAGGGCTTCTTTAATTCCTCTCAACAATCTTTTACAGTTTTTGATGTAGAGATTGTATATGCCTTTTATTAGACTTATTACTAGGTATTTAAAATTTTTTAGTGCTATAGTACCTGTCATCTTTAAAGTGTTTGGTGAAGAGATATAGAAATAAGATTGAATTTTAGATTATTGATTCTGTATCCATCTTGCTAAAACTTTACCTTAACATCTGCATAGTCTGATATTAGCATAACTATACCAGTTTTTAAAAAAAATATGTAGTTTGCATGTTGTCTTATTTTATTTTGTGCTGCTATAACAGAATATCAGAGTCTGAGTAATTTATAAAGAACAGAAATTTATTTCTCACAGTTCTGAGGCTGGCAAGTTCAAGACAAGGCACTGGCATCTGGTGTCTACTGAGAGTCTGGCCTCTGCTTCCGAGAGGGTGGCTTGAACATGGAGTTCTCCAGAGGGGAGAAATTCTGTGTTCTCACATGGCAGAAGGGCAAAAGGGGACAAACTCCCCTGTCAAGCCATTTTATAAGGGCATCTATTTATGAGGGAGGAGCCCTTACGGTCTAATCACTTCTTAAAGACCCCACCTCTTAATACTATCACATTGACAACATGTTCAAACCACAGCTCACGTTATATCTTTTCCATTGTTTTATTTCCAGTCTTTCTGTATATTTATGTTATAGGTATATTCTTATAAGCACCATGTAGTTGATTTCATTTTTTAGTACAGCTTGACAATTTTTGTCTTTTAATTGGAAGCCTTTAGGCAATTAATATTTTAAAGTAATTACTGAAATATTTGGGTTTAAATCTACATCTTACCATTATTTTCTATTTGTCTTGCCTGTTCTATGTTCCCTCGTTCTTCTTGCTTTCTTTTGCATTTATTAAGGATTTTCATTATCTTTTACTACTCCTTTAGATACTGACCTAGAGATTTAAAAAATGCATCCTTGACTTACCAAACATTATATCATGCATAGTTATACTTTTGTCTCTTTTTGAAAATGTAAGCACCTTAGTACATTTTAACTATACTTATCCCTTCCAAAATTTAATGCTATTAAGGAGCTGAATAGACGTTTTTAGAAGAAAGACATACAAATGGCCAACATGTACTTGAAAAAGTGCTCAACATCACTAATCATCAGGGAAATGCAAATTAAAACCACACTGAGGTATCATCTCACCTCAGTTAGACTGACTATAATCAAAAAGACTGAGAATAACAAATGCTGGCAAGGAAGTAGAGAAAGAGCAACTCTTCTACACTGTCGGTGGGAATGTAAATTAGTACAGCTACTATAGAAAACAGTATGAAGATTTCTCAAAAAACTACAGATAGATCTACCATACAATCTATCAATCCCACTTGTGGGTATATACCCAAAGGAATGGAAATCATCATGTCAAAGGTATACCTGCACCCCCATGTTCATCACAGCTCTATTTGCAATAGCCAAGATATGGAACCAACCTAAATGTCCATTGATGGTCAAATGGATAAGAAAATGGTGTATATATATATATATATATATATATATATATATATATATGCAATGGAATACTACTCTGCCGTAAAAAAGAATGAAATTCTGCCATTTGTGGCAACATGGATGAGCTTGAAGAAAGTTATGTTAAGTGAAATAAGCCAGGCACAGATAGAAAAACACTGCATGTCCTCATTCATAAGTGGGAGCTAAGAGAGAAAGAAGGGAGGAAAGAAAGACCACCGTGGTGCATTGGACTTGCAAAGGGAGAGAACAGACCTAGGGTTGCTGGGGGTAGAGGTGGATGAGGAAGGGGAGGGAGGTCAGGGAGAAGTTGGGCGGGAGACACAGGGAACAACGCAATTTGTGGTGGTAGGCATGCTGATAATATTGATCTGATCACATCTTGGGCACAGGTGCTGATGGTCAGCTCTGTGCCCCATGAATATGTATAATCAATAAAAAAGCCCATCATGTATGGCTTAAAAAAATTTAATGCTATCATTTTCATATCTTTTAATTATTTTTTTCTAACCCACACAAAACATTACCATTATTATTTTATACCATCAATATTCCTTTATATATACCCAAATATTCACCCTTTTGTAGCTCTTTATTTCTTCCAGCCTCTCCAAGTTTCTCTCTGGAATTATTTTCCTTCAATAACTCCCTTAATATTTTTTGTAGTTCAGGTTTGCTGCTGATAATTCTTTCTCTTTTAAGAATTTGTCTATAAATGTTTTTACCTTTGTTTTTTGAAGAATATTTTCACTGGGAATAGAATTCTAGATTAAATTATTTTCTTTCAGCTGTTTGATGTTATTCTATTTTCTTGGGTTTTACATTATTTCTGTTGAGAAGTAAGCGTCAATCTACTTGCTCCTTTGAAGGTAATACAGTGAGGTGCTACATAACAACATTTTGGTTAATTATGGACTGCACATACAATCTCCCTTAAGATTATAACAGAGCTGAAAATTTCCTATTGCCTAGTGTAATGTTGTAGCACAGCACATTACTTGTGTGTTTGTGTTGATGCTCGTGTAAACAAACCTACTGCAAAATATGTTGAGGTTGAGTGCTTAGCTTATCCATAGGGTCACCCTCCCAAAGGTAGCTCAGACCTTTATGATAAAAAGCCAAACATTTAACACATTAGATCTGATCCCAAGCAAAAGCATTGTTGTCTACTTTAGAATTCTTGCATTTTTAAATAACCCCCACCCATCCCCATGGAAAATTAATAGTTAACAATCAGCTAACACTCAATGAGTACTTGCTAGGTGCTAGGCACAATCCCTACCTATAATTTAATTTTCATAACTTTGTGGGAGTGGTATTATTCTAATCCCCATTTAACGGATGAAGAAAGTGAGGCACAGAGAGACAGGAGCATAATTTGAGAGCCCACACTTGTGCAACTAGTGGCCAGTATAGATAATAGGAAAATTCATTTCCTTTCACAATGCACTTTTGCACAATGACAAAATTGTCTAATGATGCATTTTTCATAATGTATGTCTATTATTAAGTGATGCATGACTCTATGTCTGTTTTTATTTGATTGCTTTTAAGATTTTCTTTTTGTTTTTGTTATTCAGCTGTTCAACTGTAATGTGGTATGATTTGCTCTGAGTTAATCCTGCTTAGGTTTTGTAAAGCTTATTGATTCTGTGATTTGATGTCTTTTGACAATCTTAGAAAATTCTCATCTATTATCTCTTTATATATTGCTTCTGTTCCATTCTCTCTCTTTTCTATATCTGGAATTCCAATTATAGGTATGTTAGGCCTGTCTTATATTTTCTTTTGTATTTTACATCTCTTTTCTCTTGGTATATCATTTTGGTTATTTCCTTCTAACCTGTCTTCTAACTCACTAATCTATCCTCAACTACATCTAATTTGCCATTAAACTGCGTTGATTCACTAAGTTCTTAATTTCAAAGATTTTAATTTTTAGTTCTAGAATTTCCAATTAATTCTTTTTTATTGTTTTGTTTCCTCTGCTAAAAGTCTGCAGTTATTTAGTTTTCTAAATATATTAATCATGGTTATTTAAAAATTCATGTCTAATTAACTAAATTATCTGGCTCCCCTGTGGGTCTGTTTCTGTTGTCTTTTTTTTTCTTTTTAATTTACATAGTCTTGTATACCTAGATATTTTAAATTGTGTTCTAAACATTGTAGTTGAAAAATTGTAGAGATAATTTGAGACCTGAGCTAATCTTATATTTGTCCAGAGAGGATTTACCTTTTTTTCCTTAACACAGGTGACTGTGGGTACTATATTTGCTGGATCTCTTTAATCCAATAAGTGATTAAGATCATTTAAAACTAAGCTCTAGTCCCTCTTATATCTATTTCCTGTTCACCCTTTAAGGATTTAGCCCATCAGGGTCTCTACCAAAATGCCTGAGTGTTACTAGAATCGTTCCTTCTTGGCAGACCCTGAATTCCAGTTTTTGTCCTCTTAATTGTGTGAATCTGGTAAAAGCTCTGTTAAGTTTCTTAGTCTCTCAGTGGTTTCTTTTTGAATCAGCAGATATACCTAGGGAAAAAGCAACCTCAAATGCCATCTACCTGTTCTAAGTTTCCTTTTTCTTTCAGTTTTGTTCCTATAATTTTTCAATGCCTTATTAATGCTCCAATGCCTTCAGACACGTGTTTTATTGTTGTTCAGCTTTTCTAGTTGTGCTTAGCAGGAGGCTGTGGTCTGAATTAGTCTGCAAATGCTAGAAGTCATATTGAATTACATGGAATTCAATAGCAACAATAATAAACTGATGATCTCAGTGGTGCACTGGTAAATGTTTAAAACCATCTTTCAAGAAATGTGTATATGTGTGAGTATATAAAAAAAATTACATATACATATAAAATAAAATTTACTGATGTAAAGAATGTGTAGCACATAATTTACAAATAATAATAATATACATTTATTTTATTGCTAATTCCATGTAGCCAATTAATTCTTAGAGAATGCTTTTGTTGATTTTTGTATCCATAGCTAGCTTATGGTTGCAATTGGTGAGTGAGTATAGTTCTGACATAAATGTTTTCAATAATTTTGTTTACATTAGTAAGATGAAAGTACAAGACATTCTGTCAAAATTTCACCTATCCGTCAATGATATAAGCAAATTCTTTGCTAAATTGCACAATAATTTTTGAATATTAGAATAGCATTTCCTCAAGTTTTTGTTACAGACATGACATACTTTTAAGTTTGATTTGCATTATTAACATTTTATTCATCACTTTCTTAAGTCTAGATAATCAACAAAATAATTAATCAAGCTATGACTGGTAGACTTTGCCAATTTCTGGGTGTAAATACTACTCTTATGGCTTATTCCAAGATACCAACATGGCAACACTACACAGAACTGAAAAGGCATGCATAGTACCACATCACTATATAGTATTTATACCATATGAATACAAAAGATATAAATAACCTTAAAAACATAAAAACAGTAAAATGTAAACAACTAGGAATTGATGAGGTTTGAGTATTACCATTGTTTTAAATATAATTTGTTTAATTGTAAATATATATATTTTAATTAATAATAGCTGGCTTATACAATTTCTGAAAATTTAACAATTAGCTCTCATGAGAAGGAATAAACTGATTCCAACATACATTTGACTATCAATTACTTATTTCCTCTGTGTCAGGCACCATGCCATTTCTATACCTGCATTATCTCCTTTGATCATAACAACTGTACACTAGTCCTCCCTCATCCAGGGGGATATGTTCCAAGACCCGCTGTGGATGCTTGAAATGTGGATAGTACCAAATCCTTATAAACACTGTATTTTTTCCTTATTAAGTTGAGCACTTTTAGTTTTTCACTTAAAGGAAACTCTCTACGGCTTCTCTTTGGTGTATCTGAATTGCCAGCATCACTACTCTTTGTGTTTTGGGGCCGTTATTAAATAAAATAAGGGTTACTTGAACACAAGCCCTGTGATACCATGACAGCTGATCTGAGAACTGAGAGGACTACTAAATGGCTATGGGTGCATAGTGCACACAGCCAGTGGCTACTAAGTGATTAATGGGTGGTTAGTGTGTACAGCATGAAAAAAAGGCTAATTCACGTCCAGGGTAGGATGGCGTGGGATTTTATCATACTACTCAGAATGGTGCACAACTTATAATGTATTAATTGTTTATTTCTGGAATTTTCCATTTAATATTTTCAGACTGCTGTTGGCCTCAGGTAATTGTAGATGGTGGGGGATACTCTATAAGGAAAGTTCTGTTATGCCCTCTTTTTTGATACTCAGAGTTGAATACTTTTAGTCCAAGGACACACAATTTTATTCTACATCTGTCTGATTCTTAATCATTGATGATAATAATAATCAATAACTTTTGCTGAATACTAACTTTGTGCCAGAGCTTTACCTAGACTAGTTCTTGTAGTCCGTTCCACTTATTTTAACCACAACTTGTGTTCCTCTCTGTAGTCAATAGAAAGGAAATCCTCCTGCAGGAGGCAGCACTAGAGGGATGAGATGGGGACCAGGAGCCAGTGGCTGGCAGATGGCAGGGCAGGGCTAGTCTCCCTTGCATGGTTTTGGCTCGTTGGGCCTCTCTGGGTGGCCTGCAGGAAGTCTCTGAGGCTCTTTTGTCATTGCCATCCTTTCTGGATGGCCACCGAAATCCATCAATGGGTCCTTTGGCTGGTAGGTGTCAGTACTTCTTGGCAGAAGCACTTTCTCTCAGGCAGGGCTGTGCAGAAGGGGAGTGGGCACCTGAGAAGGGTGGTGAGTGCGCTGTCCCAGGAGGTGAGATCAGAGTCAAAGAGCTCTGGAAGGGAGGCTGGGACTCCCGCCTTTCCTTCTCATCCCATGCCTGCTCCACTCCATCTGCAAATCCTGGTCACTGTAACTTCAAAACATCCAGAACCTGCCTATCTCTCACTACTTCCATGGACAACACTCAGGTCCAAGCCACTGACTATAGCAGTCACCTCATGAGTAAGGTAAGTCATTTCATGTCACTCCCCTGCTCAAAGCCTCTGTGGACTCCCCACCCCACTTGGAGCCATTGCCAATGCCAACACCTGCACAGCATGTGGGGCCTGAATGGCCTACAGCACCTCTCCCCATGCTGCCCTCCTCTCCTGCTGTCCCCTCGTCCCCTCCCCTTGGGCCCACTTTGCTTGCTATTCCTCAGCTCGCTCCTCCACCTCTTTCAAGACCTCTCCATTGGATCTTCCCTGAGCATCCCATTGAAAATCCCAAGCCTTCTTTAATTTCTTTCAGAAGTGGTTTGTAGTTCTCATTGTAGTGTTCTTTCACCTCCTTGGTTAAATTGATCCTTAGGTATTTTATTTTCTCTGTGACAATTGTAAATGGACTTAATTTCTTTATTTCTCTTTCCGTTAGTTCATTATTTGAATATATAAATGCAACTGATTTGGGGGCATTTATTTTGTATCCTGCAATGTTTCTGAAGTTATTAACCAGCTCTAGGAGTTTTTTTTGATAGTGTCATTAAGTTTTTCTATATATAGTATCATGTCATCTGCAAATAGAGAAAGTTTGACTTCGTCTTTTCCAATCTGCATTCCCTTTATTTCTTTCTCTTGCCTGATTAAAATTAAAGAAGACACAAAAATATGGAAAGATATTCCATGCTCTTAGATTGGAAGAATTAACATTGTGAAAATGTCGATACTACCTAGAGCAATCTACATATACAATCTATTCAATCAAAATACCAATGACATTCTTCACAGAAATGGAAAAAACAATCTTAACATTCATATGGAACAACAAAAGACCCCAAATAGCCAAAGCAGTCCTGACAAAAAAATAAATAAATAAAATAAAGCCAGAGGCATAGCACTATCTGACTTCAAATTATACTACAAAACTATAGTAACCCAAACAGCATGGTACTGGCAAAGAAATAGACACTTGGACCAGTGGAGTAGAATTGAGAACCCAGAAATCACCCCTCAGACTTACAGGCATCTGATATTTGACAAAAGGAACAAAAACATCCATTGGGGAAAAGACTGTCTCTTCAACAAGGGGTGCTGGGAAAATTGGATATCCATATGCAGAAGAATGAAACTAGACATGCACTTCTCACCATATACAAAAATCAACGCAAAATGGATTAAAGACTTAAGTATAAGACCTGAAACTGTAAAGCTACTAAGGGAAAATATTCGTGAAACACTTCAGGCACTAGGTCTGGGCACAGACTTTATGAACATGGCCCGAAAGCACAAGCAACAAAAGAAAGAATAAACAAATGGGACTACATCAAACTGAAAAGCTTCTGCACAGCAAAGGAAATAATCAACAGAGTTAAACAACAACGTACAGAGTGGGAGAAAATTTTTGCTAACTATGCATCCGATGAGGGATTAATATCCACAATATACAAGGAACTCAAGTAATCATACAGTAAAAAACCAAATAATTCAATTAAAAAATGGGCAAAGGAGCTGAATAGACATTTTTCAAAGCAAGACATACAAATGGCCAACAGGTACTTGAAAAAATGCTCAATATCACTAGTCATCAGGGAAATGCAAATTAAAACTACATTGAGATATCACATCATCCCCGTTAGACTGGCTATAATCAGAAAGATGGTGAATAACAAATGCCGGTGAGGGTGTGGAGAGAAAGGAACGCTCCTACGCTGTTAGTGGGGATGTAAATTAGTACAACCACTAAGGAAAACAGTATGGAGGTTTCTCAAACAACTACAGATAGATCTTCCATATGATTCAACAATTCCACTGCTGGGTATGTATCCAGAGCAATGGAAATCATCAGGTGGAAGGGATACCTGCACTCCCATGTTCGTCACAGCTCTGTTTACAATAGCCAAGATATGGAACCAACCTAAATGTCCATAGATGAGTGATTGGATAAGGAAACTATGGTATATATGCACCATGGAATACTACTCTGCATAAAAAAGAACGAAATTCTCCCATTTGCAACAACATGGATGAGCCTGGAGAAACTTTCATTGAGTGAAATAAGAAAAGCACAGAGGGATAAGTAGTGCACGTGCTCACTCATATGTGGGAGCTAAGAGAGAAAGAAGGAAGAAAAGAAAGACCACAGTGGTGCGCTGGACTTGCAGAGGGAGAGAACATTCCTTGGGCTACAAAGTGGGGGGGGGGGGGGGG